>NC_083738.1:4195000-4495000 GCF_033458585.1 Syngnathus typhle | reverse complement strand
GTTATTCACAATCTTTATGATGATCAGTCTGTTGTCAGTCTACTATGCAATCCTTTGATCCCGGGTGAGAGTGAAATGCAAGAGTTTGTGGATAAATCACACTGGCCTTAAGAATTTTGGATGCGGCGCTCCACGAAGCTCTTCCCCAGACGACCGGTAAGTTCAGTCTGTGTCTCTTTGTCCTCCTGGAGAAAACGGATGTATCCGCCGTCTCAGGTTTTAAATGCGAACAGAAAATCTGAAGTATTGAGGAGAGTCCCAAAGAAACGGAGCAGTATCACTAATTTGTTTTAAATTTGTCATCCTTCATAATTTAAATTAACAAGTTGGGCTCTTCTTCAGTTCCACCTTGCCGTTCCTCTCAGAATGCTAAAGGTGGCGCCAGCTGGCCTTAATAGGGTCCCCCATTCTTTACGAGGGGGCTACCCTCTTCAGCCACAGCTTGTCGTCTCAACTTACATGCACATCTATATTAGTGTCGTATTGGGAAACACACGCATTCTCCTATTTCTCCTCTTAGTCATGCATTCTTTTGCTCCTTCAGCATTCCGTCTTCCACCATTCTATCGTAGTTTCTCTCGTTGCTGGCAGGGCAGGCCCCCTTAATTGGGCATAAATTCCGCCCTGCGCCCCGCCTCGACATCACCGCGCGGGGAGGGGCTAGCCTTAAAACACAGTGGGCAGATACAGGTTGGCCACTCCCTGCCCTACCCACCGCCAGATCTCGCCCCGCGCGCGGGCATCGCAGGCGTGCACGCGCCCCAGAGCAACAAGAGCGCACTCTACTATCCGTTATTTTGGGTGGTTTTCCAAACACCCAAACTCACCCCCATGCGCGCTCATGAGCACATTCACACACACACACGTACTTACGGACACGCGCGCACACACACGCACACACATACACACACACATACACACACGCACACTTACGGGGCCCAACAAATACACACTTCAAGCGTCCATTCATTCGGAAGCTCAAACAGACAACATTAAGCTGACAGAGTTCACAAAGATTACACACGGACACAGAAGACATACAACGGGATTCGAATCCAGTCCACATTTTGCTTCTTTCCAACTGCTGCTGAGCAGTTTGGTCATTTTAACTGTCATCAGAGCAGATGCACTGACAAATACGCACGTCTTACTTAACTTTTGTTTCGTTTCGTTTCGTTCCTAATAGCGCTGTATATTTATTCCCCTTTATTCTGCAGAATTTAACTTAAGTGTGCACACAAATTACTTTTTCTCCCATGGTATACCAACATTAAACCCCCCAGAGGCCTCTTTTCCACGTTTTCCATTTTCACACAGCAGCCGCACAAAACCTTCGTCCAATAGCGGTTTTGTCGCAGGCTCAAATTTATCAAACTTTGACAGACGTGCATGCTATTACAGTACGCCTCGACAAATCGGGATCGGATCGTTGTCTCAAAAACGCACCAGCTGCCTCGGTATTCGAAAATGACAGCCCACCGGGTTTACCTGTCATTTCCTTGCACCAGCGTTTAAATCGAGGAGCCTTGTAACCCACAAACACTTCTAATTCGATCCGTTTCCAAACGACGTGGCTTACGCGCGCTCTATTTTCCTCGGTACCCTTCAAAATCTGACCGGATCTCGGGCACCCATAACTGGGTCTGGCCGGGTCACTTCCACATTCATGCTCACAGTTACGGATGCCAAGGCTGCACACTTTTCCTATTTGCCAAACGCGGTCAGCCCAAGCCTCCCTTTTTTGTACAACTTTGACAGAGACTTCCACGGCCACCGAACATCTCGACAACCGCACTTGGCCCGTACGGCCATTAGGTGCGACTGCAGTGTCTCGGCTTTTCCAGAAACTACATCTGGGGCGGGTCGTTTCCTGTCGCAACAGTGTTCAATCATATCTGTGTTTTCGCCTCATTCACACAGCTAAAATTTCTATCCTCCATCGGTTCTGTCGCCAAACTCAAGTCCACGTCTTATGTGACTTTTGTTGTGAATTTTTATTCTGGTATCATACAATGTTTATCTCACTAGTAAGCCTAAGTGTGACCGGGTCATGTTCGGGTCAGGTTCGTGTGGGGTTGTTTGGGGCTTGGTCCAGGAAGGTAGACTCATTGGGGCCAGACACATCTGGCTTCCATTAACAACTGCTAAGATACACACCATGTAGAGATAGGGAGGCAGGCCAACAGCCCCATGTGCGCGCTCCTGCGTGGAGGGAAGCGCAAGAGTATAAGGTTTAGGGCGAGAGGAGACAAAGGAACTCGACATCTTGGCTAGGGCGCGAGACACTTCTCTCTGACATTGGTTGAATAAAATCTTTCCCCAATCAGCCGTGTGTGATTGAAGTTTTCCTTCCCCAAGCCAGCCACTTTTTCACCATTTTGTTTGGAAGACCAGCTGACCATCGAAGAGAATTCACCACAATTTTTGGCGTCACGAACAGTTCTCTTGTCCTTCAGGGAGCCCTCGCCCGCCTGGGTGTGAGCATCGAGCGTCCGGCCGGCAGGCTGAGTTTGAGGTGAGAAGCTTTCACTCACAGTATTGCGAGGTGCTCGTGCCTGGTGTGGGGGGGGATGGAGTGGCTCCTAAGCGGGTCAGTTAATGGGCCTGGTGTGGCAGTGGCTGGCAAGAAGGGAGGGGGATTTGTCTCCCCTAGCTGAATGTCGACGAGATGTGGATTTTGAAAGGGGGGAGTAGCCCCAATAGAAAAATGAGAATGTTCAATAAAAATAGAAAAAAGGAAAAAAGGCAAATAAAAATGGAAAAAATAGCATAAGACTTAATGGGGAAAGTGCACAACAGTGTGAGTGACATGTCTGGTGTGAATGATGAATGAGACAGAAAATGCCCCGAGAGAGGGCACGTGAAACAGGACAGGATGAGTTCAACATGTTTAAGTTACTTTTACTTTTTAAAACCGGGCATTAAATTAATAACAATGGTTTTTGACACTTTAAGAGGAAAATGCTCATTTTGCCACCCTAACGTACCTGGTAATGTTAAATTATAATGAGGATCTTGAACGTTATAGTGTGGGCTATAATGTTAAATGTTTTGATGCTATGGTGGGAAAACATTACCTTTGCTTAACATTTGTATTAGTATAATTTATTTTATAATATATACATTGGAACTGATATTTGGTCCAGCAAATAATCCCAGACTTTCCACCATAGAAAATAAATTAACACTCAAAATAATTTACACACAAATAGTGGTAAAAGAAGTATAATTGGTCTAACAAGATTAGATATTCTTCTCAAAACATTTTAAACATACAGTAGGTAAAATCAGATGAGTTCCTGCAGTCATCGGTGCCTCTCATAAATAAAGATTCTTCCTCCAACTCCTCCGTCGGGAAAATGAGTGTGAAATATGTCCGTCGTTTTCCTGTAGTTGTTTTCACGCAGAAATGCTGTGATCTTCTACAATATAAAAGCGCGCCAGCATTTAAGTAAAGATTTTTAGCCAGATTTGGCTGCACTTTTCCTCTACCTTTTCCATTACGTCAAAGAGAACCAAGTGAGTAGGAAGTGAATGCTCAAGTGGATACGAAGTTCGGAGCCAGAGAAGTGGGTCATTGATGAATCTTTCTGATTCAGTCTCATGGTCCAGCTGGCTGAGATCACGCAGGCCCTCGAGGAACCTCATCTTTAGTGGGCAGTGGACGTGGCTGCAAGGGGAGGAAAAATAACTGAAAATCTCCATACAGTGCATCCAGACATTATTCAGTGCTTTTGCTCACATTTCGTCATATTATGACCCTACTCAAAAAAATTAATTAGAACACTCTGGAATAATGTTTTTTGTTGGGACCCCAGGGAAAGAGCCTTTTTGCCAAACAGTATCTAATAAAATTGGCAGTGTTGAAATACAAGGAGCAGATGAGAAAATGAAAAGCCTACTAGAACATTTTTAAATTTCTTTGAGATTAAGCAGAGGTGGTGGCTCGGTGGAGCATAGGTTAGCACGTCCGCCTCACAGTTAGGAGGGTGCTAATTTTCCACCTCCGACCCTCCCTGTATGGAGTTTGTATGTTTTCCCCGAGCCTGTGTGGGTTTCCCCCGGGCACTCCGGTTTCCTCCCACATCCCAAAAACATGCTTGATAGATGTGAGTGCGAGTACGGATGGTTGTTCGTCTCTGTTTGCCCTGCGATTGGCTGGCAACCGGTTCAGGGTGTCCCCCGCCTACTACCCGATGACCGCTGGGATAGGCTCCAGCACGCCTGCGACCCCCGTGGGGACAAACTGGTACAGAAAATTGATGGATGGATTAAGCAGAGGCATTCACCAATTGAACATGAGTTTGAATATGATTAGTTACCCATAACTACCCACATCCCCCATTATAATTGGGTGTGCAAACTTGTGTAACCTCATTATCGTTTTTCTTTTTACAATTGAGTTGCACAGTTCATAGAGAAACACTCAGAAGGCTTTCCGGATCCCATGGAGCATTTGGCACCTGTAGTAAGGTGTTGAGTGGCAGGACATTGCAAAGAGGACGTCCGGCTGTGAGACATTGTGACAAAGGACATGGATGTGGCTCATGACATCCAGAGCTCCACGCTGGTGAATCAGGCCTGTGTATAGAGCTATGGGCAGGTTGGAGGCCAGCAAACCGGCAGTGGCTGCTCGTCGCCAAGCTTTCATACGAGCCATCGTTGCCCCTGGTAACACACGCAAATGCTTAAACATGAAATGGTTCAGCCATCCTTTATTCCAAACCCATCAAGCACTTATACTATCAAGAGAGAATTCACAATACATTATAATGTCCATCATTGGCGTTAGTATGGGGAATATGCAACCTCTGGTGGTGACCATATTTGGTGGACCTGACATTTTCCTTCCAATGACAAATAAAGATCTACCGTTTTTTTCCGTGTATAATGCGCCCCCATGTATAATACGCACCCTAAAAATGGCATGTTGATGCTGGAAAAAAGCCTGTACCCATGTATAATACGCACCCAATTTTTTAATTTTTTTTTAAAAATAAAAAATAAAAAAATGTTTTAAAATTAAAAAAAATAATAATATATATATATTTTTTTTAAGTCCCAATGATCGTCACATACGCAGGGAGGCAATGGGTCCCATTTTTATAGTCTTTGGTATGGTCTTAACTAGGCTGGATGTAATTTATTTTGTTGGCGTTGATTTCTCCGACTGCTCATAAAGGCACCACCGCGATCAGATGAAAAGAGAGGAAAGTGGCGTGCGGACATGTGAAAAAGGCGGCTCTGTATGGGAGAGACGTTGAAGAGGAATAAAAACACCCTTGGAAACCAAAACTTGCCCCTCGTCGTGACTCGGAGCCGCAACAAATGTTTCGGATTTGTGTAGGGTACATTGTGACAGACAGCAAACGAGCAGGTGATCAAGCAAGCCTTGTCTGATACGAGAGCATTGCGGTCGTATGGAGCGTGTTTGAAGTGAACAGCAGAGACGAAAGGAACAAGGCAAAGTGTTGTGAAATAAAATATTACCTGTAATACGCATTTTGTTATTTGCTGATTGAAACTGCTAATTAAACTGTGAATTGAAACTAATAGGAAGAAAACAACTCTCGCTCTTTATATAGCTGACGTGTCTTGCGCATCCGTTCTGCGCATCGGATCCATAGTGCGCATGCGCAGTGATACTGCCTCCGTATGACGTCCGGTCCGCGATGGAGATTAAAAAACAAACAATATTTGACAATAACACACCATCAAGGATTGCACCATCGCATTAAACGATGTGTCGTCAATTATGAATTTTACTGACTAAGTGTGTTGGGCAGGATGGCTGGATGCGATGCGCGATTGACAACAAACAAGAAGAAAGGTCATTTCAAGTTTGATTATGAGGGAGATTTGTCATGTCTCGTCCCCAGTTTTGCTATGTGTCTAGGTTGCCATAGTTTCTGTTCGCGTCGCCCCTCTCTTCCTGTGTCACCTCAATCAATGTAACGTGTTTTGTATTTAAGTCCTGTCTGCCCCTCGCTCACCGTCTGATCATTGCATGTGTTACTGTCATGATGTCTGTTTGGTTTCTGTTCCTGTCTTTGGTAATGTCACCCTGTCTTTTTGTTCCACGTCTTTGTCGGTCAGTCCTGTTGTTGGTTTTGTTGTACCATGACTTTCTTAAAAATTTTTTTTAAAAAAATAAAATAAAATTTAAAAAATTTTGTACCCATGTATAATGCGCACCCCGGATTTTAGGACAATAAATTAGTTAAATTTTGCGCATTATACACGGAAAAAAACGGTAACGTCTTCAATAGAGTGAAAGACAATGTGGTAGTCTCTAAATCCATATTCATGATGATATCACCATTTTCAGGTGACTACTCATGTACTATCCATAACAAAAGAGAAAATACTGCAGTAAACAGTCAAGCTCAAAGAGAATTTACACACTAGATTGTGTGACTAAATAGTTGTAACAGGGACTTACCACAGAAGATCATGCAAAAGGGAAGCACAGGGTAGATGAATCTAAACTCCTTGTGAGGAAGCAGGCTGAAAACAAAGAGTATGGTGCAAGCTGACAAGGATTCCTACAAGTAGTAAAGCAAGAGAGACAATTATGATGCTTTACCTGTATGCCCCGATGGTCCAGGCAATGGCCACCAGCAGGATTTTGTACCTTCTAAAAGCCAGGAAGCATCCAAATAAAAAGAATGGCAGATGGGGGCCAATTATGACCGGGAAGCCCTGAGTGAGGTACCAGTGCCATGGGTGGGTGCCGAAATAACTGGCCAATCCGTCCAAGACATTAACCTTCAGGAAGTTGAAATGTACGAAGACCCACTACACAAAAGAAAACAACTGATGCACCAAAAACATCCACTAGACACTGGCGCAGTGGCACACTGGACAGTGGCACCTTCAGAAATGTTTCATTCGGGTGGACAAATATGGAGACCCTTAAATTCTTGGGGTGATAAACCAAAACTAAAAGCCATACTTTCAGCATATAATTATACCAGTGGAGTCAAACTCGTTTATCGAAGTTATGGTTTATTTCAGAGGGCCATTATTATAACGGTGAAACTAATTAAGGGTGACTGGTAAAAAAAAAAAACCTTGCGACCAATCACGGCTCAGCTTGCGAACATGAGGTGAGCCACGACTGGTCGGTACCTGAGCCATTAGCACATGTACGTAATGTCATTTTTGGTTGACAACTAACTGTATTTCACTTCTGAATATTGATTAATAAATCCAAAATATGTTCATTAAAACGCACACATTGCGATGCTACTTTACCCTCATCATGGAATAGATTTCTATGGAGTTCACATCTCTGGAAAACTCAACATTTCGGGATTTGCAGGAATCTTTGGATTACAGATCTTTAGTCTTTTTACAGAAGATGTGACGACATCATCAACAATTGCGTAATTGTGTTCAGCGAGTGTATATATTTCACCTTTTCATAGAAAATGGAGTCAATTATGGTTGGAATCACAATGGCCAAAGCCCTACAAAGGAGACAAAAGCACTGTTGTTCCTAAACAGGCGTGAAAAAAAAGAAATATGATGGTCAAATTAGAAACACAATTACCCAATGGGAATGTAGTCATGCACCACCAGTCTCAGTTTGTTATCTTCTTGCCAGAAATGATAAATCAACAGCGGAAGCCAGAGAATCAAGGCCGTCGGGCGAACAATAGCGGCCAGTGCAACGAGGCTCAAATATTTTTTGCTGAAGGGGAAAAAGCACGAACGAGGTGTCAACCAGAAATTCGTGGCACATCTAGAAATGTTGATGACATGAAGTAGACCTGCTGTGTGTTTTGGATCCAGGCAGGGGGAAGTAACAGAGAGCAAGGCAAGTGATGGTGGCCTCCACGCTGTTACTCAGCGTTCTGCTGCAACAGTACCATGTGAACCACGAGCACAGGTGGCAGAAGAACTGCACGCACAAATGCAAACAAAACATGATGGAATGGATATTTCCTCAAGAAAGAAACAGGTAGGGCTAGGTACCGTCCATTTCGCAACATGTTGATTTTCCAGCTCTTCAACAAGGAAGAGGAATTTGAAATCTGCAAACGCAGTGAATAGTGCATGAAGTAGGCGGGGCAGCCATATCTGCAGAGAAAACAAACTAATTCAAATAAAAAACCATATCTGAACTAAACATGACTGAATGAACAGATGAAAAATAATACACTTGCCATAATATACACAGAGTCACAGTGTATCCAATGTAGTACTTTATAAATGATGGCGAAAAAAAGGGGATAGGTGAAGCCTCTTATGCCTTCCTTCCATTCCCATGTCAGATGGCCATATGTCACATTGTTAAGGTGTTCACAAAAACGGTAACATAAGTTTACTGAATGTGACTAGCTGATTTAACTACATTTTTGGTGTGTACTAAATTTGAGACCAAAGTCCACTGGAATAGGCTCGAGTTGAAAAAAAAGGACACGGCTGAAAAAATGCATAGATGCTGTCAAAATGAATTGAGTTTAAAGAATATTTGAAGGCCATGTGGTGGGCGACTTCCACAGCCTGCCAGTACTCATCTGGAACGAAGCTGCTCTGAACCAGAAAACAGTTCAAGACGCGGAAGATAACACAAAATGACGCAATCCTCAGCACTTCTGTATAGAGAAAAGAAACAATAACTTTATAATAATAATAATAATAAATTATATTTATAACGCACTTTACATTTGGGGGAATCTCAAAGTGCTACATGGCAGATAAAAAACAAGAGAACAAAACAAGGACAAGTTTAGAACAACTGGACGACAACCAAGATATGAGAGAAATTACGGAAATGCTAAGGTAAAGAGGTGAGTTTTAAGTCCAGTTTTGAAAGAGTCAGTGGATTGGGGTGCTCTTAGGTGGTCGGGGAGGGAGTTCCATAGTGTAGGGGCTGTATGGCAGAAGGCCCGGTCGCCCATGGTGCGCAGCTTGGTTTTAGGAACGTGGAGAAGGTGTGAATTGGATGAGCGGAGGCTTCGGGTGGCAGGTTTTGGGGCAAGGAGTTCTTTGAGGTATGGGGGAGCATGTCCAAGGATACAATGGTGAGTGAGGAGGGCGATCTTATAATCAATTCGGAATTTGATGGGGAGCCAGTGCAGAGAACGGAGGATGGGTGTGATGTGATTGCTTTTCCGCACCCCCATCAGGATCCTAGCAGCGCTGTTTTGAATGTACTGAAGCCTATGGAGGCTCTTGCTAGGGATCCCGATGAGGAGTGCGTTACAATAGTCTATCCTTGAGGAGACAAAGGCGTGGACAAGTTTCTCAGCATCCGTCAGGGTAAGTGTGGGGCGGAGTTTGGAGATATTTCTGAGGTGGAAGAAGGAGGTTTTGCAGATGTGTTTTATGTGTGACTCAAGGTTGAGTTGAGGGTCCAGTTTCACACCCAGGTTGGTGACAGTGGCTGAGAGGGGAATAGTGAGACCGGCGAATAAGATGCTTGTTATTGGGCAGGTATGGATCTGATGGGGAGTGCCAATTAACATGGCTTGGGTTTTGTCACTGTTAACTTGCAGGAAGCTGAGATTCATCCACGCCTTTATCTCCTCCAGACACAGGGAGAGGATGGATGAGGGAGATGGAGAAGGCTGGGTTATGGAGGGCGGGGGGTCAAGTTTGAGGTATAGCTGGGTGTCGTCCGCATAACAATGAAATGAGATGCCGAACTTCCTGATTATATTGCCGAGGGGTAGTATGTAGAGAGTGAAGAGGGTAGGACCGAGTACAGATCCCTGGGGGACACCGGAGGTGACAGTGTGAGTGTCGGATTTTTTCCCCCCCAGGGAAACGTACTCGGTCCGGTTTGAGAGGTAGGACTGAAGCCAGGTTAGAGCAGTGCCAGAGAATCCAATGGAGTGAAGCTGGTTAAGGAGGATATTGTGGTGGACAGTGTCAAATGCAGCGGACAGATCCAACAGGATGAGAAGTGACGGGGAGCCTGCATCGGCAGCCATGAGAAGGTCGTTGGTGACCCTAACAAGTGCTGTTTCAGTGCTGTGGCCAGAGCGGAACCCGGATTGAAATTTCTCAGCGATGTTATTGCGGGTAAGATGAGTGTGAAGTTGGGCAGCTACCACTTTTTCCAGAACCTTGGAGAGGAACGGGAGTTTAGATATTGGTCTGTAGTTGGCAAGGTTGTCCGGGTCAAGTGAGGGTTTTTTGAGCAGGGGGTTAATAATGGCAGTCTTCAGTGCAGGGGGTACAGAGCCAGACTGGAGTGAGAGGTTGATGACATTGGTTATTAGGGGACTAATGGCTGAGGTTTGTTGTTTAATGAGGGCTGTGGGGAAAGGGTCCAGGGCACATGTGGAGGGCTTCATCTTTTTGATGATGTCCTCTACCTCCGACTGCAAGATAGGGGAGAAGCAGCGGAGAGGCTGGACTGTCCCGGGTGGAAGGAAGGGGGGAGGAGGTGAAGTGGTGGTGCCAGAAGAGGAGAGGAGCTGGGTGCGGATGTTGTTAACCTTAGCGGTAAAAAAGGTCATAAAGTTATTGGACACTACCTCTGAGAATTCTGTTGGAGTGGTGTGATGGGGTTTGAGAAAGTGGTTAATGGTTGAAAAGAGTTGTTTTGAGTTTCCAGGGGTATTGTTTATGATATTGGAATAGAACTGGGCACGTGCAGTCGCAAGGGCTTTTGAGTAGGCCTTCTGGTGTTCTTTGTAGGCCTGTTTGTGCACGGTCAGTCCTGAGGCTTTAAGACGACGCTCCAGGATGCGCCCAGTTGACTTCAACAGACGCAGCTCACTGGTGTACCAGGGGGCTGAGTGTGAAAAAGTGACTGTTTTGGTTTTTTGGGGGGCATGGATACTTAGAAGTTTGGCCAAAGAGTTATTGTAATGGTCCACTGCCTTGCTGACTGATGTAAAGGTTGCAGAGGAGGAGGAGAGAAACTGGAGGTCCTGTGCGAGAGTGTCTTGATTGATGTTTTTGAAATTTCTGAATGAGATTTGCCGCTTGGGTTTGGAGTGGGGGCGTGGGAAAGGAAGTTCCATTTGAATAAGTTTGTGGTCAGACACACCGACCTCGAGAACTTGCAGGTTGCTTATTGCCGATGAGGAGATGACAAGGTCAAGTGTATGCCCTTTGTCATGTGTGGGGACATTTACATATTGGGTGAGGTGTAAACAGTCCAATAGTTGCAACAGGTCAGAGGCAGGGGGGCTGGAGGGGGTGTCGACGTGGATGTTAACATCACCCAGTATGATTAGATTAGAGGAAGTGGAGGTACAGAGGGTAGTGAGTAGATCGTGTAGTTCTGGAATGAAAGAGGAGTTTGGTTTAGGAGGGCGGTAAATAAGTAAAACTGTGATGGGATATGGAGGTTTACATTTGAATGCAAGGGATTCGAATGAGGAGTGATCAGGTAGAGGGAGGGGGGACAGCTCTAGATCAAGACGGTGGAGTACAGCCAGGCCACCGCCACGGCCAATGCTGCGAGGTTTAGTTATGTATCTATAACCAGAGGGACAGGCTTCATTGAGGGATTGATAGACATCAGGTGGTTGCCAGGTCTCAGTCAGGCACATTATGTCTAGGCCTTTGTCCAGGATGAGGTCGTGAATAAATGAGGATTTACGGGTGAGTGCTTGGATGTTGAGGAGATCCATTTTGATTGTGGCTGTGGGGCTGTGTTTAGGTAGGGGGCGAAGTAGAGAGAAATCCACTCCACGTTTTCTGTGCCGCATGCAGTGCAATCCACTCTGGGTTGGAGTAAGATCCACTCCGTGTTGGTGTCCGTTCCGTGCTGGAGAAATTAACACTCCGTGTTTTCCCGGCGACCCGGTGTCCGTCTTGTGTCGGAGTCTGCTCCGTGTAGGAGTACAGTCCGCACCATGTTTTCCAGGCCACCTGGAGTACTGCAGCCCCGCATGGTTGCTAAGATAAGATCCAAGTGCGCCAGGTATCTGATGACGTGTTTTACATGCGACGGGGTGTCGGGCGGAGGAGGAGCAGATGGATGGTACACTGTTATGGACGGGTTGGGAGAAAACAAAGTTACGACGGGTGCTTCTGTGGATGTAACGTGGTCTGCGGAGAAGTCCGAGTTGTTTGATGACTGAGACACACCCTGGAATGGTGTGATTACTCAGCTCCAGCAAGCGGGGGATGGAGTAAGTTAATATAGTGCCGGTTGGAGAACACTGAACTTGAGTGTTAGCCATTGGCTAGCCTAGCCAGGATGCCTTGGCGGGGGGGTGGTGGGGTGGGCGCGCCGTAGTAGGTAGCAGGCTCTGTGGAGGTTCGCCGCAGTCCAGGCGCACTGCACACTAAAACTAGAAGCTAAAAACTAAACTTAATAATGGCTAAAAAATAAATAAATAAAAACACTAAAACTAAACTAATTCTAATTCTGGTGGAGAAGCGGCGAACAAGCAGCGCCAGCGTCCTCTCCCCAGATTACTTCCGCCTTGGTCCACACGCAGCATTCAAGCATCATCGGCAAGCATCATTTACACTGGAGTGAATAGACAAAGCTATCACAACTTTCTAATGACATCACACTGTATAGGGGAACTAACCCACCTGTGCTGAGAGGGGCATTGTCTTTGGTTTTTAACGGTGATTCGGTTTCCTCAAGTTTCACCTCCGTCCCATTCCTCTCGAACCGTGAACGCTGTCTTAAAGTCTCCATGTGGATGTTGCGTCCTTACACCTGCTGCAGACGCGCGGCCAGAGCAGGGGAGGAAATCTACTTGGTTTACTCTCTGCATGGAAATGAGACGTGTGCAGAGGCGTAGCCAGGAATTTTTTCAGTAGGGGCGCACGCCCACAGGAAAAAAAAAAATCGAACATCACCCACGCCGTTCGCTGATCGCTAAAACAACATCCGGGTCCGGGAGGCAAACGGTGAATGGATAATATCGCGCACATAGAATAGCGCAAGCACATTCGCGCAAGACCGAAAGAAAAAAACGGCATGAAAATGAAGAATCGAAAAAGCTCGATTTTTTTTTTCAACCGGGGCGCAGGGAGTCCTAACCGGGGCGCCGCCCCGGCTCGGCCCGGCTTGGCTACGCCTCTGGACGTGTGTAACCTGGCTCGCACGCAACCTCCCCAGCATGTGAAAAGTTTAAAAAGAAAAAGTCATTTATTTTGAGAAGACGGAAAAGGCACATGCAGCGACCTCATTTAATCATGTGCAACTGACATACATGTTCAAATGAACTAAATCTAAAGGATCCTTTTCTTTCACGGAATTTTGTGAATTATTTCGTCATTAAAATAGCGATAGTGTTTATTTCTTGCTCAAGTACACGGGTCTTTGTCGAAAAATATTGATGTTTATACATACTACACATGCTTACCTACATTCTACTAAATATGTGTGCGACATTTAGTCATTCTGATAGGCCAAGTGCTTATCCGTTCACAGAGGCAGGGAGGCGCAACATGTCTAAGGAAGGGACTGAGGAATGTTATCGTGCAGTGACAAAGTTTGTAGTTAAAGGCTTGCACCCATTTGCCACTGTAGAAGCCCCTAATTTTCGGTAGGTGATCAATTCTATTGTAGGAGAATATCTGCAGGGGCGGCTCGTAGCGCACTGGTTGGTTGGTTTATTGTTTAGCACATATTATTACAGCAATAACAGTTCAAGGAGGGAGACGAAGCCTAGGGCTTGTAGAGAGCTCCACTCCTGTTATATATACCAGTGGTCCCCAACCACCGGGCCGCGGACCGGTACCGGTCCGTGGGTCACTTGGTACCGGGCCGCCAAGCCGCACAGAATTCTTTTTTTATCGACGATCAATTAATTCAGGTCAAGAGACTCGTCCCGGTCACGTGACATGTTTCCCCAGTCGAGCCCGCAAAGGTAATATGTGGCGACAGGCTAACTAACCAGGCAATGAAGCATTCAAAACTGCTTCAACACATGGAGACCAAGCATCCTGCAATAAAAGACAAACCTTAATCACTTCGGGTGTCATTGTCTCCAATTACGTCTAGATGGGACCGGCTCGTTTCTGAGACACAAACTCAGTGCTCCCACTAATTCAACGTAATGGTGAGTTTTATTTTTGTCATTTGTAATTGTTTTTATGTCAGTCGTATCATTTTATTTCATCGTATTTATATATTTATTATAAATGTATTATTTATTTATTTATATAAATGTATTATTTATTTATATAAATGCCATCCATCCATCCATCCATCTTCTTCCGCTTATCCGCGATCGGGTCGCGGGGGCAGCAGCTTCAGGAGGGACTCCCAGACTTCCCTCTCCCCAGCCACTTCATCTAGCTCATCCCGGGGGATCCCAAGGCGTTCCCAGGCCAGCTGAGAGACATAGTCTTTCCAGCGCGTCCTGGGTCGTCCCCGGGGTCTCCTACCGGTGGGACATGCCCGGAACACCTCCCCAGGGAGGCGTCCAGGAGGCATCCTGATGAGATGCCCGAGCCACCTCATCTGGCTCCTCTCAACGTGGAGGAGCAGCGACTCTACTCCGAGTCTCTCCCGGATGACCGAACTTCTCACCCTATCTCTAAGGGAGAGCCCGGACATCCTGCGGAGAAAACTCATTTCGGCCGCTTGTATCCGGGATCTCGTTCTTTCGGTCACGACCCATAGCTCGTGACCATAGGTGAGGGTAGGAGCGTAAATCGACCGGTAAATTGAGAGCTTTGCCTTTTGGCTCAGCTCTCTCTTTACCACGACGGACCGGTACAAAGTCCGCATTACTGCCGACGCTGCACCGATCCGCCTGTCGATCTCGCGCTCCATCCTCCCCTCACTCGTGAACAAGACCCCAAGATACTTAAACTCCTCCACTTGGGGCAGGATCTCATCCCCGACCTGGAGAGGGCATTCCACCCTTTTCCGATCGAGGACCATGGACTCGGATTTGGAGGTGCTGACCCTCATCCCGACCGCTTCACACTCGGCTGCGAACCGCTCCAGTGAGAGCTGGAGATCACGGCCTGAAGAAGCCAACAGCACCACGTCGTCTGCATAAAGCAGAGACGCGATGCTGAGGTCCCCAAACCGGACACCCTCAACGCCTCGGCTGCGCCTAGAAATTCTGTCCATAAAAACTATGAACAGAATCGGTGACAAAGGGCAGCCTTGGCGGAGTCCAACCCTCACTGAGAACGAATCCGACTTACTGCCGGAAATGCGGACCAAACTCTGGCATCGGTGATACAGGGACCGAACCGCCCTTATCAGTTGGCTCGGTACCCCGTACTCCCGAAGCACCCCCCAGAGAACCTCCCGAGGGACACGGTCGAACGCCTTCTCCAAGTCCACAAAACACATGTGGACTGGTTGGGCGAACTCCCATGCACCCTCGAGGATCCTGCTGAGGGTGAAGAGCTGGTCCACTGTTCCACGGCCAGGACGAAAGCCACACTGTTCCTCCTGAATCCGAGGTTCGACCTCCCGACGGACCCTCCTCTCCAGCACCCCTGAATAGACCTTCCCAGGGAGGCTGAGGAGTGTAATTCCCCTGTGATTGGAACACACCCTCCGGTCCCCCTTCTTAAAGAGGGGAACCACCACCCCAGTCTGCCAATCCAGAGGCACTGTCCCCGATGTCCACGCGATGCTGTAGAGACGTGTCAGCCATGACAGCCCCACAACATCCAGAGCCCTTAAGAACTCCGGGCGGATCTCATCCACCCCCGGGGCCTTGCCACCGAGGAGTTTTTTAACTACCTCAGTGACTTCAACCCCAGAGATTGGAGAGTCCGCCTCAGAGTCCCCAGGCCCTGCCTCCACAATGGAAGGCGTGTCGGTGGAATTGAGGAGGTCTTCGAAGTATTCTCCCCACCGACACACGACGTCCCTAGTCGAGGTCAGCAGCACGCCATCTCCACTGTAAACAGTGTTGACGTTGCACTGCTTCCCCCTCCTGAGACGCCGGATGGTGGACCAGAATTTCCTCGAAGCCGTCCGGAAGTCATTCTCCATGGCCTCGCCAAACTCCTCCCACGCCCGGGTTTTTGCCTCAGCAACCGCCGAAGCCGCGTTCCGCTTGGCCATCCGGTACCTGTCAGCTGCCTTGGGAGTCCCGCAGGCCAAAACGGCCCGATAGGACTCCTTCTTCAGCTTGACAGCATCCCTTACCGCCGGTGTCCACCAGCGGGTTCGGGGATTGCCGCCACGACAGGCACCAATGACCTTACGACCGCAGCTCCGGTCGGCCGCCTCAACAATGGAGGCGCGGAACAAGGTCCACTCGGACTCAATGTCCCCCGCCTCCCCCGGGACCTGGGAAAAGTTCTGCTGGAGGTGGGAGTTGAAGCTCTTCCTGACAGGGGATTCCGCCAGACGTTCCCAGCAGACCCTCACAGAACGTTTGGGTCTGCCAGGTCGGACCGGCATCTTCCCCCACCATCGGAGCCAACCCACCACCAGGTGGTGATCAGTTGACAGCTCCGCCCCTCTCTTCGCCCGAGTGTCCAAAACATGCGGCCGCAAATCCGATGACACGACTACAAAGTCGATCATCGAACTGCGGCCTAGGGTGTCCTGGTGCCAAGTGCACACATGGACACCCTTATGTTTGAACATGGTGATCATTATAGAAAATCCGTGTCGAGCACAGAAGTCCAATAATAGAACACCGCTCGGGTTCAGATCGGGGGGGCCGTTCCTCCCAATCACGCCCTTCCAGGTCTCACTGTCATTGCCCACGTGAGCATTGAAGTCACCCAGTAGAACGATGGAGTCCCCAGAAGGAGCGCTCTCCAGCACCTCCTCCAGGGACTCCAAAAAGGGTGGGTACTCTGAACTGCCGTTTGGTGCATAGACACAAACAACAGTGAGGACCCGTCCCCCCACCCGAAGGCGGAGGGAGGCTACCCTCTCGTTCACCGGGGTGAACCCCAATGTGCAGGCGCCCAGCCGGGGGGCAATAAGTATACCCACACCTGCTCGACGCCTCTCACCGTGGGCAACTCCAGAGTGGAAGAGAGTCCAGCCCCTCTCGAGAGGGCTTGAACCGGAACCCAAACTGTGCGTGGAGGCAAGTCCGACTATATCTAGTCGGAACTTTTCTGCCTCGCACACCAGCTCGGGCTCCTTTCCAGCCAGAGAGGTGACATTCCATGTCCCAAGAGCCAGCTTCTGCAGCCGGGGATCAGACCGCCAAGGTCCCTGCCTTTGGCCGCCGCCCAGCTCACACTGCACCCGACCCCTTTGGCCCCTCCCACAGGTGGTGAGCCCATGGGAAGGGGGACCCACATTTCCTTTTCGGGCTTTGCCCGGCCGGGCCCCATGGGCGGAGGCCCGGCCACCAGACGCTCGCCTTCGAGCCCCGCCTCCAGGCCTGGCTCCAGAGGGGGGCCCCGGTGACCCGCGTCCGGGCGAGGGAAATCTGTTTCCATGTATATTCTTCATCATAAGGGGCTTTTTGAGCCGTGCTTTGTCTGCCCAAAAAATTGGGTACACAGCCCCAAGAGGATATGCAAGCCTGAACAAGACAGCAACAAACCTGAAAGATAAAATCATGACTCGAATGAACAGCGGCCAACCCCGACGCCCAACTACAAAGGCTAAGTGAAGCACCACCAGAAAGTCTGGTTGAAAATCTGAATGCAGCACTGAAAGCAATCCCTACAACCACCATCACTGAAACCAATGAGTTGATATACACTTCAGCAACAGTGATCCTGGAGATGCTTGGTTACAAGAACAATATCAAGCATGAGATACAAGTCCCACCATGGAAAAGAAGGTTGGAGGCTAAGATCAAGACAGTGCGGAGAGACGTGAGCCAACTATCAGAGATCCAGATGCAATGAAGAAACCAGCACCCAAGAAGTACAGCCAGATGAACGTACCTGAAGCACTGGAGACTGCCAAACAGAGGCTCCTAGCCCTGTCCAGTCGCCTAAGGTTGCACAAGAGAAAGTGAAGCCAGGCGAATAAACAGCCTCTTCACAACCCAACCAGGAAAAGTGTACTCTCAATGGCAGGGTAACAACAGCAGAACAGACCCACCAAGGCTGGAGACTGAGCAATACTGAAAGGGCATATGGGAGAAGGACACATCACACAACAGTGAGGCACAATGGCTAGTCTCTCTAAGAGAAGACCACAGCAACCACCCTGAGCAGAACCCAGTTACCATCACTGTGGCAGACATCCAAGAGAGAGTCTCAGGTATGAAGAACTGGACAGCACCCGGGCCAGATATGATCCATGCCTACTGGATTAAGAAGCTCACTGCACTCCATGAGCGCCTAACAGAACAAATGAACCTGCTACTAAAAGTTGGAACTCACCCCGAATGGTTAACTGAAGGACGCACAATCTTGATCCTGAAGGATCCCACAAAGGGTACAGTCCCATCCAACTATCGGCCAATAACCTGTCTCCCTACAACATGGAAGATCATGTCAGGCATCATAGCGGCTAAGATAAGTGTACACATGGCTCAATACATGAGCACAACACAGAAAGGCATAGGCAACAATACCAGAGGAGCCAAACACCAGCTGCTGGTTGACGGAACAGTTGCCCGAGACTGCAAGACTCGACACACCAACCTGTGCACTGCCTGGATTGATTACAAGAAAGCCTACGACTCCATGCCACACTCATGGATCACTGAATGCTTGGAACTGTACAACATCAACAGGAACCTGAGAGCCTTCATTGCAAACTCGATGGGACTGTGGAAAACAACCCTTGAGGCCAATTACAAGCCAATTGCACAAGTCTCCATCAAATGTGGCATATACCAAGGAGATGCTCTGTCCCCACTGCTGTTCTGCATAGGTCTGAACCCCCTCAGCCAAATAATCAACAAGACTGGCTACGGATACCGACTCAAAAATGGGGCCACCATCAGTCACCTCCTATACATGGATGACATAAAGTTGTATGCCAAGAGCGAGCGAGACATCGGTTCACTGATCCACACAACCAGGATCTACAGCACAGACATTGGAATGTCATTCGGACTAGAGAAGTGCAGTCGCATGGTGACAAAGAGAGGGAAGGTAGTCCATACAGAAGGGGTCTCACTCCCAGAAGGAACAATAACAGACATTGAGGACAGCTACAAGTACCTTGGTATCCCACAAGCAAATGGCAACCTCGATGAAGCCACAAGGAGAGGAGCCACAGCCAAATACCTACAACGAGTAAGGCAAGTCCTCAGTCAGCTAAATGGCAAGAACAAGATCCGGGCAATAAACAGCTACGCCCTGCCAGTCAGATACCAGATACCCTGCAGGAATAATAAGCTGGCCAAAGGAAGAGACGCAGACCACAGATGTCAAGACACGGAAGCTCCTAACCATGCACGGAGGGTTCCACCCTAAGTCCAGCACCCTGAGACTGTACACTAGCCGTAAAGAAGGAGGCCGAGGACTACTGAGTGTGAGAGCCACTGTTCGGGATGAAACAGCCAAGATCCATGAGTACATCAAGGAAAAGGCCCGAATGGATGACGTGCTCAGTGAATGTCTCAGACAATGGCAAACAGAGGAAGAGTGGCTAGAGACACCATCGTGGGAGGACAAACCCCTACATGGGATGTACCATCGGCAGATAAGTGAAGTGGCTGACATCAAGAAATCCTACCAATGGCTGGAAATAGCTGGACTGAAGGACAGCACAGAGGCACTCATCATGGCTGCACAGGAACAAGCTCTGAACACCAGAGCAATAGAGGCCAAGATCTACCACACCAGACAAGACCCAAGGTGTAGGCTGTGCAAAGAGGCCCCTGAGACAGTCCAGCACATAACAGCAGGGTGTAAGATGCTAGCAGGGAAAGCATACATGGAACGTCATAACCAAGTGGCTGGCATAGTGTACAGCAGTGCTTCTCAAATAGTGGGGCGCGCCCCCCTTGGGGGGCGCGTTGCTATTCCTGGGGGGGCGCGTGTGACCCTGGGGAACAGGCTTTTTTTTTGGCAGTACTAGAATAAAGTGTAATTGCGCGTTTACTACAGCAGGGGGCAGTGGCGCTCTCATTGTTACTTCTGTCACGTTTGCGACAGTGCAACATTTTATGACTTACAAGACAAGTTAGGATAGTCACAGTGGGGAGGGGGGGCGCGAATAGTTTTCTTCTTGCTAGGGGGGGGCGTAACAGAAAATAATTGAGAAGCACTGGTGTACAGGAACATCTGTGCAGAGTATGGACTGGAAGCCCCTAGTTCAAAGTGGGAAGCACCCCCTAAGGTGGCAGAGAACGGGCGAGCCAAGATCCTGTGGGACTTCCAGATCCAGACTGACAAGATGGTGATGGCGAACCAACCGGACATTGTGGTGGTGGACAAACAGCAGAAGAATGCCGTTGTAGTGGATATAGCAATACCAAGCGATGGCAACATCAGGAAAAAAGAACTTGAGAAACTAGAGAAATACCAGGGCCTCAAAGAAGAGCTTGAGAAGGCCTGGAAAGTGAAGGCCTCGGTGGTGCCCGTGGTCATTGGGGCACTTGGGGCAGTGACCCCCAAACTGGAGGAGTGGCTGCAGCAGATTCCAGGAACAACATCAGACATCTCAGTCCAGAAGAGTGCAGTGCTAGGAACAGCCAAAATACTGCGCAGAACCCTCAAGCTCCCAGGCCTCTGGTAGAGGACCCGAGCTTGGAGTGGGAGACCACCCGCGGAGGGTGAGAGGGGAATTTTTTTTTTTTATATATATATATTAGGGGTGTAAATCGCGGGTTTTGTCACGATACGATATATCGATACAAAGATACACGATACGATATTTGCCGATATCTTAAAGCCTGTTGTGATTCATTCACAATACATATAGTGCTCTACGATTGATTTATTTATTTATTTTTAATACAAAATATAGAACAATATCCTGATTTATAACAATTCATACGCAAAATCAACAAAGTACTGCAAACTCTTTATTTAGGAAATTACAAGAGTATTGTAGTATACAAAGTGCTTATTTTAACACTGAACTTTGATGTCGTGTTTTTTCTTTAAATATAAATATAGAGATTTGTAGTCCCTGAATATTTGATCACCGCATGGCAGGATTTACAAACTCCACGTGTCTTGTCCGTTGAGCCATCTTTTCTTTGGAATCCAAAGTGCTTCCAAACGAATGACTTGAAGCCTAAAGGGGAGCAAATTTCCTCATCTTTTTGGACACTAGCCATAGGACCAGCCCAGGAGCTGCGTACTAGTTGTCGACTCCCCTTTCACGTGCCTGCTCTGCTCAACACAACAACGGCGCGCACTGCTCCCGGAAAGAGGAAGCAAGCAACAATGAACTGGATTTCAAAATAGTCGCGTCTAATGTCCGAGGTCAAACACGGCGATATAACTCGATGTTTACGTTTAGCATCGATGCCAATAAATCGTAGAGCATTATATCGATTAATGGATGTGTATCGATGAATCGTTACACCCCTATTATGTATATACCGTTTTTTTCCGTGTATAATGCGCAAAATTTAACTAATTTATTGTCCTAAAATCTGGGGTGCGCATTATACATGGGTACAAATTTATTTATTTTTTAAATTTTTTATTTTTTTTTGTAAGAAAATCATGGTACAACAAAACCAACAACAGGACTGAACGACAAAGTCGTGGAACAAAAAGACAGGGTGACATTACCAAAGACAGGAACAGAAACCAAACAGATATCATGACAGTAACACATGCAATGATCCGACGGTGAGCGAGGGGCAGACAGGACTTAAATACAAAACACGTTACATTGATTGAGGTGACACAGGAAGGGAGGGGCGACGCGAACAGAAACTATGGCAACCTAGACACATAGCGAAACTGGGGACGAGACGTGACAAATCTCCCTCGAAATAAAACTTGAAATCACCTTTCTTCTTGTTTGTTGTCAATCGCGCATCGCATTCAGCCATCCTGCCCAACACAGTCAGCAAAATTCATAATTGACGACACATCGTTTGATGCGATGGTGCAATCCTTGATGGTGTGTTATTGTCAAATATTGTTTGTTTTTTTAATCTCCATTGCGGACCGGACGTCATACGAAGGCAGTATCACTGAGCATGCGCACTATGGATCCGATGCGCAGAACGGATGCGCAAGACACGTCAGCTATATGAAGAGCGAGAGTTGTTTTCTTCCTATTAGTTTCAATTCACAGTTTAATTAGCAGTTTCAATCAGCAAATAACAAAATGCGTATTACAGGTAATATTTTATTTCACAACAGTTTGCCTTGTTCCTTTCGTCTCTGCTGTTCACTTCAAACACGCTCCATACGAACGCAATGCTCTCGTATCAGACGCTTGCTCGATCACCTGCTCGTTTGCTGTCACAATGTACCCTACACAAATCAGAAACATTTGTTGCGGCTCCGAGTCACGACGAGGGGTAAGTTTTGGTTTCCAAGGGTGTTTTTATTCCTCTTCAAGTTCTCTCCCATACAGAGCCACCTTTTTCACATGTCCGCACGCCTTTTTCACATGTCCGCACTGATCGCGGTGGTGCCTTTATGGGCAGTCTGAGAAATCAACGCCAACAAAAAAAAAAAAAATCCAGCCTAGTTAAGACCATACCAAAGACTATAAAAATGGGACCCATTGCCTCCCTGCGTGTGTGACGATCATTGGGACTTAAAAAAACCAAACAAAAAAAAAAAATTGGGTGCGTATTATACATGGGTACAGGCTTTTTTCCAGCATCACCATGCCATTTTTAGGGTGCGTATTATACATGGGGGCGCATTATACACGGAAAAAAACGGTATATATATATATATATATATATATATATATATATATATATATATATATATATATATATATAAATAAAGAAACATTTCTTCACGGAAGCCCCCCATTAAATCCAAAGTACTTGATTCTTCCTCACAGCTCTTTTATTCATTCAACATCGCACGTTACAAATACTTCAAACGTATGCAGACAGTTAAACAAGGTTGGCAGCTAATGAATGACATTGGATCTTTGTTTTTACTTCACTTCCACAAATCAGCAATCAAAACAGATGTCCGTATTGTAGTATATAATAATCAGGAGGAAAATATAAAAATTAGAACTTGTGTATAAATGTGAAATTAGTTTAAAATCCAAATTATAAATGTGAAACTACTAAATAAAAATTCAAATTATATTAGGTAAAAAAAAAAGTTTATATAACTTTCCCAGCATACAATTAAAAACTATTGAACATTTGCAATCAAGTAGTACTAAGGGACATATTCAATTGCATCTGAAAATGCAGAGCACAAAACAGCAATTAGAAAAACTAGACATCAAGTTAAACACACCCAAAAATATAACAAAAATCTGATCCAATTCATAGTCATACATTTCAATTGAAAATATAGCAAATGTAATACATTATCAATCTTGTTTATACAATGTTTTCAATCACAGTTGCATGGTAGTAGCAAAATAAGTACATAAGCACAAAACTAAATGTTTAAAAATAAATTCATATATAAATTAACTTTTTTAATATATATATTATATTTATGTCTCGCAGACATCCGAATGAGGGAATAAAAAGGAGGGAACAAAAAGGAGGGAACGATAATGTGACTGCATGATTTATGGATTGAATGACTGACTGCGAAGACTTGCTTTCGGAAAGAAAAATAAGTATTGCACATAATGGCTCACAGTTAACTTGCAACATTACATCACATTCAGGATATGTCCCAAAGCATGCCACATCACAAAAGGGGTCAAATCATCAAGTCTTCTCACCTATGTACTACACCATGTGTTCTCTACATTACAAAAGTGTAGATTGCATAAACGTTTCTGTGTGAGGAAGGCAGACTCCATCGTGTAGAGAGAGGTGATCTCCAAGAGACAATGAAAAGGAAGGAGCGCCAGTGCATTAGATCATTAGGTCCTGCATTATCACTAGCCATGTAGTTTCTGTAGTACATAATTACGGTATGCATGCCAAGAAGTAGAACTTACAGGCAGTCCCAGAAAGAGGAGCTAAATATTCAAACCCACTCAGGTGATAGAAGGATGACATGTTGACCGCAGCCAAAACATTTTACTCATAATCATATCAACTACACCTACGAGTGAAATACCAGAATATATATGTATTTTCAAGACTATCAAAATCTTTTACAAAGGTCTTGCCATGCCTTAGGATCCTGTAATAATGTTAATCAGGGCAGAGGAGAATCTACGCATGTATGACTGGCTAATGACAGCCTATTTTGAAGCTCCAGAATCACACCAATACACCAGACAATGTTCAGATTTACCAGCACTTCAATATATAAAAGCTAATTGAAAATTATATTATCATTCATTTTCTTTTCTTAAATTAAGTTTACCATAATTGTGGATCTCTTAGTAACAAAGGTACAAAATTATTTTTCATCAAGTGAAAAAAAATGAGGTATTGCAAAAGGAGTTCTCCCATCTGTGAAAAATGTGCCTTAAATGACTATTGAAAAAAATATTTAGAAAAGTAGTGCATAATAAATGTATATATGTCCATGACAAAATAATCAGCTATAAAACGCTGTACAAAAATCAGCAGGCCATGTATAAAATAATATGTTTCTCTGTGACAGCAAATTTGAGCTACAACCATATCCAATCACAACATTAGTGAGAGCAGCTCCAATCCAGGTAGAGCGTGCAGTGGTACACCATGAAGACAGCTCAGGGAGAATGGACTGTGCATTCCCATAGTTTGTACTACATTAGCATGTTAGCTTCCAGTGCTAATATCCCTGACAATATAAAGCGAGCAAATACTACTGCCAATACCTGAGCCGCGAGGGCTGAGCCTTAATGAGCTTAAACTCCAGAAGACTACCAGTACTTCCTCTGCCGCGTGACGAGAGGACGCCATAACCCCGCGATGACGTCTGCTCTCGACGATGCGTTTCATGCAAATCTTTGGTTTGCCCTTTCCTGTTACATAGCGTCAACTTTAATCAGAGACCTCAAACAATTGAAAGCGATACAAGCGCAGCTTTTGCCAGAGGCAGGGGAGACTGATGTGACGTTGGCCAGCTTCCAGAAAAATCAATTCAGCATCTAAAACAATCTTTCCTCCTCTATTCTAATCCAACTCAAACTTTGGTAAATGGTACTTGTTCTCAAATTCTGCACACAAAAAAAATGCTCTCTGTAATGTAGCTTCCATAGTCAGTATACTGATTTAGGTATTATGATGAATCTTAATTAAATTTTGTTACTCTTGATAACAAATGTAAGCAGCTTTGCCAGCTAACACCAAACAAAACTACAGTCTGGTAAGAAAACATCTAAATCCAAAAAGAATGCATTCATATGTTCATGCACACTTTAAGTCACAACAGAAATGGGATTTTACTCTCTTCTTAGCAGTTACCATTTGGAGGGCCCAATTTAAAAAAATACAAAAATTAAGTAGATTTTTTTTTTTTTAACTTAAAAGAAAAGTGCATTTATATTTTTCATATCATAAGTCATCCAATAACCCCGTTCCTTAGCTACCCCTTTCTCTAAGACCCTCCCTAATCCTAGGTTCTCTCTCCCTTGCCTTAGTTCCAGCGGAAGGAGATATGCCGCGGTCGGTCACCACCTTCCTTCACCAGGGGCTTGTGAAACTCGCGACCGGCCCGGGAGTGGATGGCCGCCCAGCAGTATTCACAGTAGTACTGCAAGCAGGTCACGTTGGCGCAGAAGAAAGGAGCAAACTTCCCCCCGCAGCGTGTGCCCTGGCACTCGTCACACAGCTGGTCATCCAGCACATATGGCTTCACTTCCACCTGGAGATGTACAGTAATGTATTGAGTGTTAAAATGGAAGGACTATGCATATTGAAGCTGAAATCAGGAGAACACCACAGAATGTCATTCAACTGAACTCGGGCCGCACATTTATAACAGTACAGTTAATGTAGTAATTGACTCGACTCCCCCTGAGATGACTCTCCCGGGTCCTCCGTCATTTTTCTCATCACTTATCATGGATACCATACCTACATATGCACACACATGCACGCTCGCTCGCATACGTTTTGCGTGGCAGACAAAACAGTTTTATTCTGGTTTTTCAAAACCTGTTTTAAACCTTTTAAACCAGCGCACCCCATGTAGATTGATGTTCCGGAATATTGTAGCTCTGAAGGATAATGGGTTCCTGGTAGCTTCATGTTTGAGTCTTCTCAAATTTTTGACAGTGAATTTGCATCTTTTTTTCCCTTAACACGCATGCTTGCTAGCACACAGTAACTAGCTCCCAAGAAGAAGCATGCAAACTAAACCCATTCACCATACCCTGGTAAAATGCAAACAAACAAACAAAAGAAAACAGAAATATGCAATATACTAGCCAATCTAATCTAGCCAATTAGGTTGATGTTAAGTCTAAAATTAATCACAAATTGACTTACCCTTTTGTCAATCTCCCCATGCTGCAGTTGAACAAATCTGGCGCTAATGGCTGCAATGTAGCTTTGCTGATTGGAGAAAGCCACTCGCCCTGCCCCCTTAGGGTATTTCAGTTCAGGGTCAGTGTCAATACCAGCATAGCACACTCCACCATAGAGACGGTCCATGATCATGGCCAGCTCCACTGGAAGGACAGCAACAGACAAATTGAGTCGGTGTAACAACGGCAGTGTACCGCACAGGGAGGCCATTATCCAAATGTACCTGCTCGTAGAGGGCGAGGGACACCTCCTACAAAGATGGTCTTCCTTGGATCCAAAGGCTGAGAGCCATCCATCACAAAGTCACTATCATTTAGGTTCCATGGTCTGATTTGGACCTGGAATATATCAAATATACACACATTACAGAAATGCAGCAGGTTTAGATGGCAGTTTCCAGTGTTTGCAATGTTGTTGAGGTTGTGTTTACACAAAACAGAGGGAACCACAGATTACAGAACGAGCAGGTCTCTTACGAACCCGGCCATTTTGTCACTTGGAACTTGAAACACTATCAAATCACCTTGAGAACGCTTAACTCCCACACCCCCCTAAAAAATATTAATAAATAAATCAAAATTTCACCCAAAAATCTGAACTCTGAGTTTTAAGACCTGCTGTAGCCTTTGTTGTTGAACCATTCGTGCTCATCGGTTTCTGAAAAGGGTTCAAGAACTACAACAAGATGATCTATGACAGCAGTCCCCAACCTTTTTAGCACCAAGGACCGGATTAATGTCAGACAATATTTCCACGGACTGGCTTTTAAGGTGTGGCGGATAAATACAGCAAAATAAAATTAATACGACCGGCATAAAACAATGGTATAATAATAAACATGAATCCACTGTGTACTCCTATGCAACTTTACTAGCAGCATCCTCATAACATCGCGTCAACAACATAATATATGTAATGTTATTAATATTAATATATTAATATTATTATTATTATGTTAATGACCGGGGAGAATCCGGTCCATTTTTCAAAATAAAAGCTCGTTCAGACTCAGACAAAACAGAAAAAATGAAAGTTATTTATTCTTTCTTGTGTGGCCCGGTACCAAATGATCCACAGATCGTCCGGTCCGCGGGTTGGGGACCACTGATCTATGACATTATAATTAAGCTAGCAGGGCCTTTTATTTGGCAGTTTTTGGTCTATTTTAAATACACAGTGTAATTCATTTCTGTTCTTTTTTAAGAAAACACAAGCAACTTAAAGAATGAATATAACATACAGTCAAACCTCAACATAAGATTGCTTAAATATACAAATGTTCCCAACATTCGACACCATCATAGTTAGCCCGCTAGACAGCAGCACGTCGAGATGACGTCAAGAAGGCTAACCCAAATGGTAGTAGGATGAAAGGTTGAAAGTGATGATTTCATTACAATTAAAACAAGCAATCATAAGAAACCATGAGCGCGGCATGATCTTGTGAAACATTATGGCCGTAAAAACGTGTCAACAGTTTCAACGATCATTAAGCAGAAGGAAGCCCTCATAGCGGTCAAATCATCCAAGGGGATCACCATCACCTCTAAACGTCACCACAGCCCGACCCTGGAAGAGCTGGAACGCCTTCTGTTTGTATGGATAAAGGACAAGGAGATTGCTGGCGAAACGACCACTGAAATAATCATATGTGAGAAGGCCATATATTGGGTTATGTTAACATTATGCAAGTTGGATAAAATGAAAACTGAAAAATAGAAAAAAATATATATACAATACTCATCCATCCATCTTCTTCCGCTTATCCGTATATATATATATAAGTTTACATACTGTAGGTTACAGTAAGTTACGGACACTAAAACATTTATTAATTCTTTGCAATTTATTTCATTTTACATCTCCCTGATATAATGCATTTATTTTATTGCTATGTGTAATTATCTGCAGTATTTATTAAGGAACAAATTAAACGAATTACAGTGCATTCCTATGGGAATATTTGATTATTGTTGATTATTTCAACATATGAAGTAGGTCCCGGAATAAATTAAATTCGTATGTAGAGGTTTGACTGTGTTCATTCATAAGAAATAATATTAAATATTTTGCAAGATCTGTAAACTGGGGATGTACCGTAATTTTATAAATCGCGTTTTTTTTTCCATAGTTTGGGTGGGGGGGGGGCGACTTATACTCAGGAGGATGACATAAAGGATGAGAAATTTGATCGGTGGATTTAATGATTTGGAGTGACACAAATGGTTTGATAATATTGTTGTTTATGTGATAGTTATTTAAAATATAGTTTATACATCGTTGCATGGGCCTGTGGAATAATTTGAACTGCGGCGCGGCACACGGCATTGTTGACAAAGGACGATCGATGGATTTAATGAATTGGAGTGACACAGATGGTTTTGTAAACATGTTATTTATGTAATAGTTTTTTTTAAATAACTAAATGTTACATCAGGCCCGTTCTCAGCTCCTCGTTTATGTTTGTCACGTTAGCATACCGTATCGTTTAGCCTGTTGTTGCTCGTTCATGTCTGTTCTTGGTGTTAGATTTTGTCGAATAAATTGCCCCGAAAAATGCGACTTATACTCCGGAGCGACTTGTAGTCCGAAAATTACGGTAAGTAATTTTAGCAGAGGTGGTAAGCATCATGAGAAGATGATTAAGGCCAAACTATTAATAAGAAAAAATTGTTGGGCATTATATGTTGTAACAGGGTAACAGCCCACTGCGAGTGGCAACTAAAAGCTTGAAGCCTCTTCGATGAAGTGTTATTTGTCAAAGCATTGGTTATTGTAAAATATGTTGTGAAAATAAGGACCAGTGTCTTGTACAAACAACAACAAATGTACATAGTGGAATAACGGGTAGGGGGGAGAGAAAGACCAGTTTCTTGTATCTTCAGGTACAAATGTACATACAGTGGAATAGCATCCATCCCTTTTTAATTAACAATTTTGGGTTGCTTACAAAATTTTGTTTAAAAAAAAAAGTCCTCATTTATATACCATTTTCAACATGAAGGTTGCCTTTGTGAAGGATGCAGTGAAAGAAGTCCAAAACTCATTTCATTATTGTACAAAAAACAAAACAAATTACAGTGGAAATGTGGCATCTCGAATAAAGACAACGAAAGGTTAACGTCAGTATAATCACGTCTGTTAGATAAATTGTATATATATGTTATCATGCGTTCCCTAATGAGTACTTATTAATAAGTTATTGCGCAGAATGCTTGCTGTTTCGCCTTGCAGACGTCCACCAGTCCACAACAAGTCATACGATGCTGTCTGGGGCTTCCTGACCTTCTACACCTCTGGGAATCCAAGAAAGTTGCTGATAGCTCAATCTACTCTGTTGATGTCTGCACATGGCATTCTGTCCTTGCACTCCTTTCCCATGGCGTCCTGTCTGTAACTACTTGTTTCACATAGAATTTTGTCATGACGTCTTGTCTGTGACTACTTGTTTATGTCCTTGCGCTCCTTTATTTTCTCATGACGTCTTGTGAGCACTTGTTTTACATAGCATTTTGTCCTTGCGCTCTTTTTGTTTCTCATGAGACTAGGCCATGCTTTCCCCCCCCCACCTGTTAGGGGCTAGTCTCACATTGTAGGTAGGGCATTCCAAAATAAAAAGAGCGAGGGGTGTGACAGATCTTTAGTGTATTTTGGACTGCTGTAAGTCTGGTTGCACTCCTCGCGAGAAAAGACTCAACATTCTGCCTCACTGGTTTTGTCTGCTGATCCTTTTGCTGATTTTGAACCTGACAGATTTTTGGGGGCTCGTCCGGGATCTCAATAGACCTACTTCGGGTTCCGGCTGACTTTTCGACGCAGGGCAAGTCCTTGGCCAAGGCATATAAAGGAAACCTGACAACGTCAAAATAGCGGTCAACGCATGTCGCGAGGTGGAACGTACAATAGATAATGTGCATGCAAATACTTACAGGCTTGTCTTTGATGGTGGGGCTTGAGACACACAGATACAGTTTCCCATCCTCTTGGATGCAGGCATCGATCAGAGCCTGAACAGAGCTCTCATCTTGAAAGAGCAGGAAGGCGTATCCTGGGGAGGTGTGATGAGAAGAGCAGTGACCATCAAAGTGCTGTGGAATCCAAAAGAGAACAGGCGTGTAGCAGTATTCACCTTTTGGGGGGAAATAGGATTTGCTCTCTGCCTTGTGAGGCCAGTCAACAAACAAGTGACCAAAACGACGAAAACTGGCTGTAATTTCATCTGTAAGACAAATGATCACATTTATTTCCATACTGGCGTAGTAACCCTGACACTAGCATAATGTCTTTCGGATCGTCGCTGTACCTTCGTCTATGTCTGGGGGCAGCCCTCCGACAAACACTTTGCGAGAGTAGCGTTCTATGCGCTCCCCATTCAGGTGGGGGAAACAGTGTGCCGACCCAAGTCCCCCGAGCCCCTGGTCAGTGGTCTCATCCTCCCCAAAAGAGCGCTCATCCTCCATGGGGAACAGAGAGGAATGGCCTAGCAAGTGGATAAAGAAAAATAAAATTAAAACTGAAGTATGCTTAATTGAAGGCAGATTTCAACGCAAACATGGGGCTGCGATGCTGCTGCAGCAAAGTTCAATTATTTCAAAAAGCTTTTTTCTTTTCTTTTCCCCCAACAAGTACATTACAGCATTTACCTCGTCTTCTGCCATAGCTTCTCGCTGCATGTAAAACATCACAACAAAACCTTAAAGTTCTGGGGTTAAACAGCTGCCTCAAATTAAAAATGGTGCTCTTAAAATACGCAAACGCATCAGTTTCTAAATTAAGTGGGAAGTGTGGCAGTGTCAGGTATCAATTTCAATTATGCCTTGGTGCTTTTCATGCATGCAAGTTACATACCATTCATAGGCAGAAGCCCATCTCCACCCTGGTGAGAGAAGCTGAAGCGTCCTACAGTAAATGACAAAACAGGAATCATCGTTATTACCTACTCTCTCTCTTACAGAAGCCGCGCCCGCACTTCAGAGCCGCGAGGAGGAGGTGTGTCAGATGTTCCGGAGACTAAAGGTCAGGAAGGCACCAGGCCCAGACGGCGTGTCTGCCTGAAAGTCTGAAACTGGCACCGACCTTTGCACAGATCTTCAACCGTTCCCGGGAACTGTGTGAGGTGTCCTCGTGCTTCAAGATCTCCATCATCGTACCGGTGGCCAAGAAGCCCGCCATCACAGGTTTGAATGACTATAGACCCGTCGCCCTGACATCTGTGGTCATGAAATCCTTCGAGAGGTTAGTGTTGAACCACCTGAAGGACATCACGGGCCCCCTGCTCGACCCCCTGCAGTTTGCCTACCGGGCAAACAGGTCGGTGGACGATGCGGTCAACATTGGACTGCACTACATCCTGCACCACCTGGACACCCCAGGAACGTACGCCAGGATTCTATTTATGGACTTCAGCTCAGCGTTCAATACCATCGCTCCTGAGATCCTCCACCAGAAGCTCATCCAGCTCGCGGTGCCTGCCTCCACCTGTCAGTGGATCACCAGCTTCCTGACCAACAGTTAAAGTTAAGTTAAAGTCACAATGATCGTCACACACACATCTGGGTGTGGTGAAATTTGTCCTCTGCATTTAACCCATCCCCGTGTGATTTTAATCCATCCCCTGGGGGAGAGGGGAGCAGTGAGCCGCAGCGGTGCCGCACTCGGGAATAATTTGGTGATCTAACCCCCCAATTCCAACCCTTAATGCTGAGCGCCAAGCAGGGAGGCAATGGGTCCCATTTTTATAGTCTTTGGTATGACCCGGCCGGGGTTTGAACCCACAACCTTCCAGTTTCAGGGCGGACACTCTACCACTAGGCCACTGAGCTGGTCTGAGGAGACAGCATGTGAGGCTGGGGACCATCACATCCGACCACCAATACTGGTGCCCCCCAGGGGTGCGTCCTCTCCCCACTGCTCTTCTCTCTCTACACAGTAACAATTGCTCCTCAGGCGACTCTTCTGTGGTTGCTCCTGAAATATGCTGATGACACCACTCTCATTAGACTGATCCGGGACGGTGACGAGACTGCGTACAGACAGGAGGGGGAGCAAAACCACTTGGAGCTGAACCCGCTCAAGACCTTAGAGATGACCGTGGACTTCAAGACTCTTCACCGCTTCCACCCCTCACTATCCACAGTAATACTATTCTCTCCACAGACACCTTCAAGTTCCTGGGATCCACAATCTCTCGAGACGTGAAATGGACCGGCCACATAGACTCTGTCCGGAAGAAGGTCCAGCAGAGGCTGTACTTTCTGAGACAGCTCAGGAAGTTCAACTTGCCACAGGAGCTGCTGAAGACCTTCTATACTGTCATCATCCAGTCTATCCTCTGCACCTCCATCACTACCTGGTTTGGATCGGCCACCAAACAAGACAAGCACAGATTGCAACGGACAATCAGGACTGCAGAAAAGATCATCAGGACCAACCTCCCATCTATCCAGGACTTGTACCTGTCCAGCACCAGGAAACGTGCAAATAACATCTCTACAGACCCTTCTCACCCAGGTTGCAGTCTGTTCGAGCTACTCCCCTCCGGACGGCGTTACAGAGCACTGAACGCCAAAACCAGCAGACACGGACACAGCTTCTTCCCCCAGGCTGTCGCTCTGATGAACTCACACCACTCAGAGTCTCAGAGACTACTGTGCAATAACATCCTGCTCTCGATGCTTTACCTTTGGATTGTCCATATTATGTGTACTATGTGTCCTCTCTGCATCCATTGCACCCTGGTCATCCTGGAAGAGGGATCCTCCCATCTGTGGTATCTTCTCAAGGTTTCTCATTTCCCCTAGTAGGAGTTTCGAGTTTTTGCTTGCCCTTCTGAGAGTTTAGGATCAGGGGATGTTTGAGAATAATTGTCAATTTTTGCGCATGTTGTCCTGAATATTAGCTACCTAAATGTTGTACAGAGGCCAAGATCTACCAGAGTCAAATTCCTTGTTTGGCATGCTCAAACCTGGCAAATAAAACATTGATTGATTGATTGACTGACAAAAACAGGAAAGGCTTCAAATCATGTAACTAACAGGAACTACCTTATTTCCCTCAATGGTTAGCAGTCAATATGACCTTACAAAATATTCAATTGACAAATAATCCCTTATTTACAATCATTTATTCATAAATGTGGAAGCAAACAAAAACTGCACTACGAATTGTATAACACTGTACAGTAGTACAAAATAACATGAATGGTTTTCAATTTTCATTATGTAATCCTTTTAAGTCATCCTGTAAAGCAGTGGTCCCCAACCTTTTTTGCGCCACGGACCGGTTACATGTCAGAAATATTTTCGCGGACCGACCTTTGTATAAATAAATAATACATTTATAATAAATGTATAAATACAATGAAATAAAATGATACGAATGGCATAAAAACAAGTATAAACAACATGAAAATAAAACTCACCATTACGTTGAATTAGTGGGAGCACTGAGCTTGTTTCTCAGAAACGAGCCAGTCCCATCTAGGCGTAATCGGAGACAATGACACCCGAAGTGGTTAAGGTTTGTCTTTTAATGCAGGATGCTTGGTCTCCATGTGCCGAAGCAGTTTTGAAGGCTTCATTGCCTCGTTAGCTAGCCTGTCGCCACATATTATGCAGAGTGGGCTTGGCGCGTCAGAGTCACCTGTGGCGATAAATCCATATTTTAAGTAGGACTCCAGAAATGTTCTTTTAAATGCAGCTTTCCTTTTCTTAGAAGTCGTAGCCTCTTCTTCTTCCGTCTCCTCATTGGGCTTTTTTCCCTTTCCGAAGAAGCTTTCCAAACATCTCTGTTTCTCATTTTTGCTTGCTTCGTGGGCTCGACTGAGGTGGCATGTCACATGACCGAGACGAGCGTCTTGACTTGAACCGACGGATGTAATTGGGAAAGAATCCCAATATTTTAATATTTTTCAAAATAAATTTTTACTCATTTTTGCTAGCTTTGCGGGCTCGACTGGGGAAACCTGTCACCTGACCGGGACGAGTCTTGACCTGAATTAAATGATCGTCATTAAAAAACAATATTTTTTTTCTTTCTGTGCGACTTGGCGGTCCGGTACCAAGTGACACATGGACCGGTGTTGTGCTTGATTTGGTTCCCCCGTGAGATTTTGTTCCCCCTGCCGCGGGAGCACGCACGCCTTGTTTGGAAAGCGAAAAACCGATGTCGTACGGCGTCAGCACTATGTTGTTTTCAATAAAAACATGAACTCACGTTTCCGTCAGTCAATTTTAATTTTTATAAAGGATTATTCTCGTTTGTTGTCTTTCAAAGACCAGTCGTACAAACGGACCACTCAATCACTTCACCAAAAAGCAACAATATAATTACGTGAGCTCTTTGCATACACCTCTCGGTGCAAAGAAACTCCTCTTTTTGGGTACCGTTACATGCTACAAGGAGTATACAAAGGAGACTTTCTACTTAATTGTGATCATCATTCATCCATCCATCCATTTTATTTTATTACTCAGGTATTTTCAAAGCAAATTAATATTGTTGCATTTATTAATTTGCTTTAACATGACAGCGCAATATAATTAAAAGCGGACACTATACACGGACACATGTCAGACGTGTTCATTTAAGAAAAAGCCACACACGTTTTGTGATCAAATCTTTCATAACGAGAATGATTTGAGTGAATTGATTTGAATGAATAATTAAGAAATCTCAGTTCTGAAGGCTCCTTTTGTCCCAAGCAAAGTGACAGATGGTGGGGAGGGGGGATAAAAATTGTAACAAGAACTCTATAAAAAATGTCAAGCCGTGAGGATATGTCACCCCCCCCCCTTATTTTGAGAACGGTGAGTGCTGGACTCCAGCTCTTTTTTTTCTGTCTTCCTGGGGGTCAGTTCAGGTTGTGTGGCAAATTTGAACAGGTTCCCTCATTTCTAGGCCAAATTACAGGGGGGGGAACAAATCCTCACAGCTGCCCCGTGAGGATATGTTCCCCCCCCCCACTTATTTTGAGAACGGTGAGTGGTGGATTCCAGCTGTTTTTTTCTGTCTTCCTGGGGGTCTGTTCAGGTTGTGTGGCAAATTTGAACAGGTTCCCTCATTCCTAGGCCAAATTACAGGGGGGGGGAACAAATCCTCACGGCTGCCCCGTGAGGATATGTTCCCCCCCTTATTTTGAAAACGGTGAGGGCTGGACTCCAGCTGTTTTTTTTTTTCTGTCTTCCTGGGGGTCAGTTCAGGTTGTGTGGCAAATTTGAACAGGTTCCCTCAATGTGTATACATGGAAAAAAACGGTAGTATTACCGTAATTTTCGGACTATGTCGCGTTTTTTTTCATAGTTTGGGTGGGGGGGCGACTTATAATAAGGAGCGATTTTTGTGGGGGTTTTTCAAAAAATCTCTGCGACCGCGATAAACGAACTGCGATGTAGCAAGGGATTACTGTAAGTGCAAGTGACAGCAGCGCGACAAGGACAAAGATTGATCACGGGATGACGAAGATGACGAAGGGCCCCACGTACTACCGGCATTATTAGCGGCTTTGTTTCTAAGTGACACGGAGGATGAAGAGTTTGATGGATTCAAGGATTTGGAGTGACACAGAAGGTTTGAAAAACTATTACGGCTTTTACGCACTACTCTACGAAGCTCTCTTTCACCTCCGTGGATAGAAGTCGGGGGCCGACGCTCGGCCGGGTGGATGGGGCTCGGTCATGGCTTTTACACACGCCCGGTCCTATTCTATGGATCTCTCTTCCACCTCCGTGGCTGGAAGTCCACGCCGCCACACGCCTGGAAGTTTGTTTTGTTAAATAAAAAGCCGTTTACCAAACCCACGTCTTTCCTTGTACTTTGTTAACGCTACAATATAGTTATATACTAGATTTGTGGAATAACGACGAGGCTGACGTCAGGCCAAGAGTGGCAAGAAGAAAGCCATTTCAAGATATACATAAAAAGTCTTGTTTAAAGTTTGCCACAAGCCACCTGGGAGACACACCAAACATGTGGAAGAAGGTGCTCTGGTCAGATTAATCCAAAATCGAACCTTTTGGCCACAATGGAAAACGATACGTTTGGCGTAAAAGCAAAACAGCTCATCACCCTGAACACACCATCCCCACAGTCAAACATGGTGGTGGCAGCATTATGGTTTGGGCCTGCTTTTCTTCAGCAGGGACAGGGAAGATGGCTAAAATTGATGGGAAGATGGATGGAGCCAAATACAGGACCATTCTGGAAGAAACCCTGTTGGAGTCTGCAAAAGACCTGAGACTGGGACAGAGATTTATCTTCCAACAGGACAATGATCCAAAACATAAAGCCAAATCTACAATGGAATGGTTCAGAAAAAGACGTATCCAGGTGTTAGAATGGCCAAGTCAAAGTCCAGACCTGAATCCCGAGCTGAAGACTGCTGTTCAAACGCTCTCCATCCAACCTCACTGAGCTCGAGCTGTTTTGCAAGGAAGAATGGGGCAAGAATTCCAGTCTCTCAATGTGCAAAACTGACATACCCCAAGCGACTTGCAGCTGTAATTGCAGCAAAATGTGGCGCTACAAAGTATTCGCGCAAGGGGGCCGAATAATATTGCACGCCCCATTTTTCAGTTTTTTATTTGTTAAAAAAGTTTAAATTATCTAATAAATTTTGTTCCACTTCACGATTGTGTCCCACTTGTTAATTCTTGACAAAAAAATTAAACTTTTATATCTTTGTTTGAAGCCTAAAATGTCGCGAAATGTTGAAAGGTTCAAGGGGGCTGAATACTTTCGCAAGGCACTGTAGCTCCTTGTGTAGACTAGAGCGTCACAGTTTGAATAGTGCTACAGTACACGTTTTGGTCTTTGCGAGACCTGGTTAAAACCTAATGAACTGCTGCCGCTTAACGAGGCCTCGCCTCCAAATTTTGTGAGCTCCCATGTGGCGCGTCCTCAAAAAAAGGGTGGGGGTGTCGCCCTCATCTCAAATTCTGAGCTTAGATTTAGGCCTCGTTCGATAAATGTATTCAAAACATTTGAAGCTCTCACTGTCCGATCCACCGCTTTACCGTCATTTTGGCTTCCTGGATGAATTTTCAGAAATCGTGGCTGATCTAGTGACAAATGCGGATAATATAATAATCATGGGCGATTTCAATATCCACATGAATTTACCATCAGAGCCACTTCAGCGTTTCAGACTTTAACTGATACGTTTGGTTTTACGCAAGCCGTACAGACATAAGAATGGAAATACCTTAGATCTGGTATTATCCCGAGGACTTGCAACCTCAAATATAACAGTACTGTCATACACTACTACTTTGTCTGATCATTACTTAAAAAATTTTGAAATTTTAGTTCTTTGTCAAAGACAAGAGAACAATCAGAATTATAGCAGCCGTAATATTAACTCCATGACTGCAACTGCGCTATCTGAGTTACTGTCACCGGCAACTGCCATATTTCCCGCATATATCGGCTCTATTGATAATCTTACAAATGAATTCAATGCGACATTGTTAAATGCCATCAACTCTGTGGCGCGCCTACGTCTGAAAACTCGCCGTAGATTGCCTACTCCGTGGTTCACAGATCAAACACGTACACTTCAGCAATTATGTAGAAAGCATGAGCGCAGATGGCGTTTAACCAAACTTGAGTTTTCCATCAGGCATGGCAGGACAGCCTCCTGAAATATAAAGATCCGCTTATCTTAGCAAAACTCGTTATTTTTCGTAAAACAATCTCAATAAAAACAATCCTAAATACCTATTTGATATAGTGGCAAAGCTAACACTACGCCAGCCGACCCCCCCATGGCTCTTTCCACTCAGCTGACGAGTTCATGAAATGTTTCACTCAAAAGATTGAATCCATTAGGGACGAGATCAAGAATACCATTCCAATTGCTCAGTCGAGACCGCCGATTACCGGCGCTGATGATCATGCAATAACCCTCTAAAATTTTAAAAGCACGACCCTTGAAAGGCTTACGCAATTGGTAAGTGCGGCTAAACAAACAACATGTTTACTCGACCCGCTTCCAGCCAAACTACTGAAAGAATTATCTCAAATTTTAGGACCGTCCGTCTTAAATATAATCAATCTGTCTGTCTCCTCTGGGATAGTGCCAACAACCGCTATCATTAAACCGTTACTTAAGCGACCAAATCTTGACCCGGACTGTCTCAGTGATTATAGGCCAGTTTCAAACCTCCCATTCCTAACAAAACTTCTTGAAAAAGTAGTAGCGCAGCAGCTTATTGATTACATGGTCGCCAATAATCAATATGAATCTTTTCAGTCTGGTTTTAGAGCTAATCATTCCACTGAGACAGCACTTGCTAAAGCGACTAATGAACTCCTCATAGCTATGGATTCAAACACTTCATCGGTATTGTTACTACTCGATCTTAGTGCTGCCTTCGACACTGTGGACTTCGATATTTTATTAGGGCGTCTTAAGAGTTGTGTTGGTATTTCAGGGTCAGCACTAGGCTGGTTCTATTCCTATCTATCAGACAAGACGTACCGAGTGGTCCATGGCAATACGTCCTCTGAGCTCTATAATGTTACATGTGGTGTCCCACAGGGATCGGGACTCGGACCAATTCTATTTAATATTTATATGATTCCGCTTGGGGACATAATACGTAAATATAATATTAGTTTTCAATGTTACGCGGATGACACCCAATTATATATGCCGTTATCGATGACAGATCCGCGGGACTGCCTTGCCGAGATCAAGCAATGGATGTCTCTCAACTTCCTTCGTCTTAACCCAGATAAAACTGAGATGTTGATAATTGGTCCAGCTCGTTAATAACACTTATTTAAGGAAACCACTATAACTATAGATAACCGTACTATCACTCAGAGCGATACTGTAACTAATCTCGGGGTAATATTTGACCAAACGCTCTCCTTTCAAAAGCACATTAAGAATATAACCAGAATTGCGTTTTTTTCACCTTCGTAATATTGCTAAGATTCGTCCGATCCTCTCGACCGGTGATGCGGAAACTATTATGCATGCGTACATCCCGTCGCGCCTGGACTACTGTCATGCATTATTCTCTGGTCTTCCTAAAAGTCCAGGATCAAAAGTCTACAGTTAGTACAAAATGCTGCTGCGAGGCTGCTCTCACGGACAAGAAAACTTGATCACATTACCGCATAAGCCAACTTACATTTCGCTCTCGGTCCATTTAAGATGTGACTTCAAGATTCTTCTATTAACCTATAAATCACTGCATGCCTTACCGCCTTCATATCTTATCGACCTAGTTGTTCCTTATGTTCCGTCTCGTAACCTTCGTTCGCAAAACGCTAGTCTTTTAGTGAGACAGAAGACCAAGAAAATGTCTGCAGGGTCTAGAGCAGACATGGGCAAACTACGGCCCGCGGGCCACATCCGGTCTACGGGGTCCGCCAAACCTAAATAAATTGTATTATTAATTTTTTTTGGTTTCATTTTCCCTGCAATTACCGTAATTTTCGGACTAAAAGTCGCACCGGAGTATAAGTCGCACCAGCCATAAAATGCCCAAAAAAGCGAAAAAAAACATATAAGTCGCTCCGGAGTATAAGTCGCATTTTGGGGGGCAATTTATTCGACAAAATCCAACACCAAGAACAGTCATGAACGAGCAACAACAGGCTAAACGATAGCTATGCTAACGTGACATAAACACAAACTAAGAGCTGAGAACGGCCCTGACGTGAATTTCAGAGTTATTCAAAAAACTATTACATAAATAACACATTAATAAAACCATCTGTGTCACTCCAATTCATTAAATCCATCAATCGTCCTTTGTCAACAATGCGTGCGCGCCGCTGACGGCTCTTGCACTTCAAAATATTCCACAGGCCCATATAACGATATATAAATTATATATCAAATAAAATTTGCCGTTGGATGAGATTTCGCCTCATTAGATAAACATATTTCATAAATCTGACCTGCAGGCGCTGAAGTGATGGAAAATGTTATTCATCATAACAGTGTCGTATTTAATAAGAATCACTGATAGTTTTTGGGTGAAATATTTTTCTTAATGCTGTTAATAAATGCATTTGTTTTCAAAAAGCTTTTTTTTAATATCCATGCTTTAGTATCTACTATAAAAGTAAAAACCTTTTATGCAATGACCTTTACATGTCATCTATATCAGTGGTCCCCAACCACCGGGCCGCTGACCGGTACCGGTCCGTGGGTCACTTGGTACCGGGCCGCCAAGCCGCACAGAAAAAAAAAATATATATATATATAGACGATCAATTAATTGCGGTCAAGACACTCGTCCCGGTCACGTGACATGTTTCCCCAGTCGAGCCCGGTAGTAAGATGGCGGCGCGTGCACACGCAGCGGCCTCTCTCTGTCCCGAACGGTGTTTTGTTTTGTCGTTTAATGTGGGTTTGTCCGACAGTTTAGTGTGTTTGTCTCGTCGCACCGGGTTGTGCTACAAGTACAGCGGGCTGGTTCTGCTCGACATCGGCGAAAGCGAGTTTTGTGGCGATCTGGACTTTGAAGCGGGGACATTAAAGGCGCTCGGTCTGCTCCGTCCTGAAGCCTCGGAAGCGGTGTGCGAGGAGGCTAAAGAGGGGCGAGAGCGGGGGCGTCCGGGCCAGGCTGGCGGCCAACCCAGCTCGCCCGGCCGTGCCTTCCTTTCTTCTGGCGAACGTTCGATCGCTGGGCATCAACATGCCTGCTGAGATCTACGAACCGGACAGTGCGTAACTGCTGTGCATCTGGAGCGGCTAGCGTGCTATCGGGCGGACCGGGCCATTGTACGAGGGGGAACATCGCGAGGAGGTGGAATGCGCGAATGGTGCCGGGACTCTGTGGTGGGATGCAAGCACTGCTCGCCTCTGGCGAAGTTTGTGATGTCCAGGCTTTTGGGGTGCTGAACTCTCTCCCCCATTGTTTACTGTATGTTACTCGTGTACTGTGTCTCGTCACCGTGGGATGGAGGAAACGTAATTTCGATTTCTTTGTGTGTCTTGGCATGAAGGAATTGACAATAAAGCTTACTCTGAATATGAATATGTGACGACAGGCTAACTAACCAGGCAATGAAGCATTCAAACTGCTTCAACACATGGAGATCAAGCATCCTGCAATAAAATACAAACCTTAATCACTTCGGGTGTCATTGTCTCCGATTACGTCTAGATGGGACCGGCTCGTTTCTGAGAAACAAACTCAGTGCTCCCACTAATTCAACGTAATGGTGAGTTTTATTTTTGTCATGTATTATTTGTTTATATAAATGCCGGTCCGCGAAAATATTTCGGACATGTACCCGGTCCGTGGCGCAAAAAAGGTTGGGGACCAATGATCTATATTACTTCACACAAACACTACATCCATCTGCTCCTGGTTCGGCCCCCCGATCAAAATTTAGAACCCAATTCGGCCCGCAAGTCAAAAAGTTTTCCCACCCCTGGTCTAGAGCATTTTCTATTCGGGCTCCAGAGCTTTGGAATGCCCTACCAATGGATATTAGAACTGCTGCCTCATTAGAAACATTTAGGACACATTTCAATGATATGGCCTTTAATTAACCTGTAGTGGCCGATTCGGCTGGAGTTTGTTTTCACTCCCTCTAACCCACCCCCCTCCCCGGCTGGGGAGGTGGTTAGGTGGCACCCAAGCTGACAGTGGCTATCTGGATTCTCGTGGACCAATTCAGGATGAGTAACTGCAGCTCACGCTCCTCAAAGTCACTGCCAGGACAGTCGAGGGCACCTCTGGCAGCTCTTCGCTTTAACTTGGACATCCACTTTTTCATTGATTTTCATATTATCTATTATTTGTGCCCTCTCTGCATCCATTGCAGCCTGGTGATCCTGAAAGGGGGATCCTTCCATCTGTGGTCCCTTCTCAAGGTTTCTCATTTTTCCCTGGTAGGTTTTTTTTTAGTTTTTCCTTGCCCTTTTAGGAGCTTAAGATCAGGGGATGCTTTGAGAATAATTGCCAATTTTTGTCCATGTGAAGCCCTTTGAGACTGCTTGTGATTTAGGGCTATACAAATAAACTTGACTTGACTAGGTGGTGATCAGTTGGTAGCGCCAAAAATGTGGCAGAAAATCTAATGACAACTACAAAGTCAAGCATCAAACTGGGGCATAGGGTGTCCTGGTGCTAAAGGGATAAATGGATGCCCTTATGTTTGAACAAGGTGTTTGTTATGGACAATCCGTTACATTAAGTTTAGAAACAAAACTTGATGGAGGGTTGGGGGTGGGGATTCCTCCCAATCATGCCCTTTCCAGATCTTACTGTCATTGCCATTGTGAGCATTGAAGTTACCCAGCAAGAGCCAGTGTTTGTTCATCCAAATACAATGTAACAAGAAGCAGTATCTGCAACCAACAGCCTGAGCGCTGATAATTCTAAGGATATTGATGTTATTGAAGACACTTTACTGTTAAGCAACATACAAGCACAAAACACAGTTGCCAGTTCATGCATCATGCAACATGTGATACAAAGAAGATTAGTAATAAAAAAGACTAGTATTTATTATTCTGCAGCAGTTCAATGAGACTTCATTAAAAAAAAAAAAAAAAGATATCACTGGGGAAACCATAAGTTTGAACAATTACAACATGAAAAACAATGGTGTGGACGCAATCGCCGAAGGAGTGTCTCCACTTAAGAAAAGTCTCCATTGACTGAAACTTAGTGATACATAGTCCTAAAGACTAATGTTGACTAGTGTTGCTCCTAGTGGCCAAATAGAGCTATGCCTCAACTTTACACGCATCGATTCTGCACGATTCTTTGTCTAATGCGACTTGGTTGGGGACCCCAAGTTTTTTGTTGTAAATACATTTTACTACTAACCTTATAACATTTGGAAAACAACACCCCGATTTTTTAGTTGTAAATACATTTTACTACTAACCTTATAACATTTGGAAAACAACACGCAACTACCACAGAGACAGCGATAGGTAAGGGCTGTTATGCTCATGCTAATAGGATAGGATGTCCCTACATGATCGCTATCCGTAAATAGTTAGAAACTCCGGAGGTGGACGCCATGTACGTGATGCATCTTTGAGACATCCTAGATTTCGCAAGGAAGCAACGGACTAAAGCTGTAAAGCAAAAGCGTATTATTGACTATTTTAAACATGGAAATTAAGAACGACTTTTGGGATTACTTTAAAGTCACGAACGTGTGCAATCTAACAATGCAACATTACACGTCACAGTTTATGGACGAGCTCTGTTTCAGATATCAAAACTTTCATTTTTATTTCACATAACGTCACATATGTCTATGTCTTCAAGTCTTTTTTATTTCTCGAGTACCGTAAATTCCGGACTATAAACCGCACCGGACTATAAGCCGCACCAGCTAAAATTGGGGGATATTTTAGTTTTTTTCTTATATAAGCCGCACCGGACTATAAGCCGCACATGCACACGCGTTTTTTTTACAAAGAAAGACCGTTCACAGAAAGCCTTTTTAAAGTTTTTATAACATACTTTAACATGTCTTTCTCAACATTGCCTGTGACGAAGGGTTTAGAGTAGGGGTGTAACGATACATCGATACACATCGATTAATCGATATAATGCTCTACGATTTATTGGCATCGATGCTAAACGTAAACATCGATTTATATCGCCGTGTTTGACCCCGGACATTAGACGCGACTTTATTTTGAAATCCAGTTCATTGTTGCTTGCTTCCTCTTTCTGGGAGCAGTGCGCCCGGTGTTGTTGTGTTGTGAGCAGAGCACGCTGGTGAAAGGGGAGGCGACAACTAGTACGCGGCTCCTGGGCTGGTGCTATGGCTAGTGTCCAAAAAGACGAGGACATTTGCTCCCCTTTAGGCTTCAAGTCATTCGTTTGGAAGGACTTTGGATTCCAAAGAAAAGATGGCTCAACGGACAAGACACGTGCAGTTTGTAAATCCTGCCATGCGGTGATCAAATATTCAGGGAGCACAAATCTCGCCGCACATTTAAAGAAAAAACACGACATCAAAGTTCAGTGTTAAAGTAAGCAATTTGTATACTACAATACTCTTGTAATTTCCTAAATCAAGAGTTTGCAGTACCTTGTTGATTTTGGGTATGAATTGTTATAAATCAGGATATTGTTCTATATTTTTTATTAAAAAAAAAAAAAAAATCGATCGTAGAGCATTATATCGCGATATATCGTGAATAGAGATGCACCGATCCGACTTTTTCAGTTCCGATACCGATACCGATGCCGTGGCTTTGCATATCGGTCGATACCCGATACCGATCCGATATTATGGTTGACTTAACAAGCTACATAACTCTACATGTGGAACAGAAAAGACCAAAGGCAATGGCATCAGGCAGACTACACAGTTCTTTGCTCTAAATTAGGGGTGTCCAAACTAACGGTCCAGTTTTTATTGGCCCGCAGCAAATTCTGAAAACATAATTGAATATGGCCCGCACAAGAAGCTTGAGCTCAGCTTCTCAGTTTCCACACTAGATGGAGCCCGCCACAGAGCCATGCATATGAGTGTATCGGGAAATAGCAGTAGGGTAATGCGTACTAAGATACACATGTTTGCATTTGGAGAATAACATCATTGTTCTTGGTGAAAATCTATATGATATAATTATTATTTGGACTCAAACATCAAAACACGAAACTAATAGATATCGTATTATTACAGCAAAACGCTCACCGAACAAAACAGAGTACCGTAAATTCCGGACTATAAGCCGCAACTTTTTTCCAAAATTTTGAACCCTGCGGCTTATAGTCAGGTGCGGCTTATATAAGGATTTTTTTCGGGATTTTTGTGATGACTTGATTACTTTTATACACTGCGGTATCTTGAAGAAAAAAACAACAACAAAAATACTATTTTGAAACACTACTATGGCTGCTGCTTATTCTGGCTGTGTTGCTTGTGACTATTATGAGCTTTAGTAGGAATGCACGCTAGGTGACCTGCGTCAAAGGGCTCTAAACTAGGGGTGTAAATCGCGGGTTTTGTCACGATACAATATAATATCGATATAAAGAACTGTGATACGATATTTGCCGATATCTTAAAGCCTGCTGCGATTCATTCACGATTAGAGATGCACCGATCCGATATCTGGATCGGATATCGGCCCCGATATCAACAAAATAGATGGATCGGATATCGGAAAATACAGCCGATCTGTGAGCCGATACTTTCCTTAATCTATTGGGACGCGGGCTACGTCATACGTCAGCAGCACGTGTGCCGCATGCCACGAGAGTTTTCTAAACAGACGCAAACATGGAGCGAACGTTCGCTTCTCTTCCCCGGGTTGCTAAGCGGACGTCAAACCCTGCGCGTTCGCTTCTCTTCGGGTTGCTAATGAGACGTCAAAGGCTGCGCGTTCGCTTCTCTCCCGAATGGGGGGGGGGGGGGGCGGAGGCTAATCGGATGTCAAACGCTGCGTGTTCGCTTCTCTTCCGGGGGGGGTGTTAATGGGACGTCAAACGCTTTGTGTGGCGGGCTCCATCTAGTGTGGAAACTGAGCTCAAGCTTCTTGTGCGGGCCATATTCAATTATGTTTTCAGAATTTGCTGCGGGCCAATAAAAACTGGACCGTTAGTTTGGACACCCCTAATTTAGAGCAAAGAACTGTGTAGTCTGCCTGATGCCATTGCCTTTGGTCTTTTCTGTTCCACATGTAGAGTTATGTAGCTTGTTAAGTCAACCATAATATCGGATCGGTATCGGGTATCGACCGATACGCAAAGCCACGGCATCGGTATCGGTATCGGAACTGAAAAAGTCGGATCGGTGCATCTCTACTCCGGAGTATAAGTCGCGTTTTGGGGGGCAATTTATTCGACAAAATCCAACACCAAGAACAGACATGAACGAGCAACAACAGGCTAAACGATACGGTATGCTAACCTGACAAACACAAACGAGGACCTGAGAACGGGCCTGACGTAACATTCAGTTATTTAAAAAAAACTATTACATAAATAACACGTTTATAAAACCATGTGTGTCACTCCAATTCATTAAGTCCATCAATCGTCCTTTGTCAGCAATGCCGTGCGCCGCGCCGCAGTTCAAATTATTCCACAGGCCCATACAACGATATATAAACTATATTTTAAATAACTATCACATAAACAACAATATTATCAAACCATTTGTGTCACTCCAAATCATTAAATCCATCGATCAAATTTTTCATCTTTTATCGATCGTCCTTTGTCAACAATGTCGTGTGCCGCGCCGCATTTCAAATTATTCCACAGGCCCATACAACGATATATAAACTATATTTTAAATAACTATCACATGAACAACAATATTATCAAACCATTTGTGTCACTTCAAATCATTAAATCCATCGATCAAATTTCTCGTCCTATATGTCATCCTGGTGACAGAAGACATGTCCAGAGGATATGGCGCTTTAAAATGTTAATTACTTTAGTAGATTTTTTCTCTCTATTCTTCATGTTTTGAATATGCTCAAGAAAAAGATATCAAAGCATGTGAAGTGATCAACTATACTAAAAATAACATGTGAAGTGGTCAACTATACTTGTAAGTAAGTGATGTGTTAATGATCAAGTAAAAATTTGTGAAAAAAAACATAGAAGTCGCTCCTGAGTATAAGTCGCCCCCCACCCAAACTATGAAAAAAAACCGTGACTTATAGTCCGAAAATTACGGTATATATGATATATAAATAGACCAAATGTTGCTCTATTTATTGAGAGCTCTCATCAATATAAAATCATCAAGAGAATGTCAACTGCCATCGAAAATGTTTTGGAGTGCATTCCAATTTAAATCAGTTATGAAAAAAAGAAAAATATTATTATTAGTTGTGTGTATCAGGTTACTGGCATGAGCCTTGAGACATTTAGACATTAATTGGATAGACTACGTTTTCGCTCACCTCAGATAAAATTATGTATATTTGTGGGGAATTCAATATTGATTTATTAAAAGCAAATGAACATAAACCCATCTAGGATTTTCTAAACACCATGCATTGCTTAAACTTGTACCCTAAAATTACACGACCAACCATAATAACTGGAAGTGGCACATTGATTGACAATATATTTACAAATGATGTAGCCAATGACTCTGTTAGTCACTATCATATCAGCAATCACTTGCCAATATTTACCACTTTTAATAATATTTACCACTTTTAATACCAAATCTAAACTGCAAGAGAACAATAAGAATATGATTTGGAAAAGAGTCAAGTCACAAGAGACTCTTAATACTCTGAAAAATGACTTAAATGATCAGAATTGGAATGAGGTTTATTGCAGTAATGATGTTGATAAAGCTTATAGTATATTCCATACCATAGATTACTAAAAGACAAGAGAACAGAAAATGTACAAGGCATGTGGAACATCCTCAACTCCATCCATCCATCCATCCATCCATCCATCCATCCATCTTCTGAACCGCTTAGTCCCCACAGGGGTCGCGGGTGTGCTGGAGCCTATCCCAGCCGTCAACGGGCAGTAGGCGAGGAACACCCTGAACCGGTTGCCAGCCAATCGCAGGGTACACAGAGACAACCATTTGCACTCGCACTCACACCTAGGGACAATTTGGAGTGCTCAATCGGCCTACCAAGCATGTTTTGGGGAAGTGGGAGGAAACCAGAGTGGCCGGAGAAAACCCACGAGGGCCTGGGGAGAACATGCAAACTCCACACAGGGAGGGCCGGAGGCGGAATCGAACCCATTGCGCCTTATAATGCAGACCGCCTTATACGTAGTATATGGATTGATGAATTCGTTGATCCATACTGGTTGTACACAGCGCTCTGCCAAAATGTTTCAGTAGATTTTAGTATAACTAGTAAATTACAAGGTCGCATCGCTTCCCAGCATTACGGCAACTGTTAGCTGTTGTACCCGCGAGGCTATTTAATTTCAAAATCGGCTGTTCCGTTTGTTTTTGAGTACGTTTACGGATCAATATCCAAGGAAATCATAAATAAGCAGCACCAATGTGTTAAATCAGTCTTTAGTAGGTTCCGATCACTTTTATGGGAGAGGGTTTGAGAAACGTGATTGTTTACAGCGGGCTGCCACGAGACTTTGCTGAGGCTCATGGGAGTCTGTGAGCTGAGGCTCATGGGAGTTTGCGGTTTGCTAATGCTATAATGATAGCTGCTATACGCACAAGGCGATTTCATTTCAAAATAGGCTGCTCCTTTAATGTTTAGAGTAAATTTACGGATTGATATGGAAGGGAAACATAGGTAAGCAGTACCAATGTGTTAGATCGAACTTTAGTCAGTTTCGATCATTTTATAGGAGATAGTTTGAGAAACGCGATTGTTTACAGGGGGCTGCCACAACACTATGTTGAGGCTCATGGGAGTCTGCGAGCTGAGGCTCATGGGAGTTTGCGGGTGGCTAATGCTATAATGGTAGCTGCTATACGCACGAGGCTATTTCATTTCAAAATACCGTTTTTTTCCGTGTATAGTGCGCAAAATTTTACTAATTTATTGTCCTAAAATCCGGGGTGCGCATTATACATGGGTACAAAAAAAAAAAAAAAAATTTTTTTTTTTTTTTAATTTTTTTTTTTTTTTTTTTTTAAGTCCCAATGATCGTCACACACGCAGGGAGGCAATGGGTCCCATTTTTATAGTCTTTGGTATGGTCTTAACTAGGCTGGATGTAATTTTTTTTGTTGGCGTTGATTTCTCCGACTGCCCGTAAACGCACCACCGCGCTTCGTGCGCGCACGGGACAGCAAACGAGCAGGTGATCGAGCAAGCGTCTGATACGAGAGCATTGCGGTCGCATGGAGCGTGTTTGAAGTGAACAGCAGAGAAGAAAGGCAAAGTGTTGTGAAATAAAATGCACAGAACGGATGCGCAAGACACGTCAGCTATATAAAGAGCGAGAGTTGTTTTCTTCCTATTAGTTTCAATTCACAGTTTAATTAGCAGTTTCAATCAGCAAATAACAAAATGCGTATTACAGGTAATATTTTATTTCACAACACTTTGCCTTGTTCCTTTGGTCTCTGCTGTTCATCCTAAAACACAAAGGCGCTCTTTAAGCAATGCGACAGTGAGCGCCCGGCGCGCTGCACCAAATTAAGCTCCCTGCGCAGTGCGCACTGAGGTCCACTTAAATTTTAGAAAGTACATCAGGACTTTAAAAATATCTTCTAAATTTCAGCGACGGCTCTGTCACAATAATCGGCCAGCCCGGTGCAGTTGGGCGGTCGGCGGCGCGCTACGGTTGAGCGTTCTCTCGCACGCTCTCTCTCTCGCTCTCTCTCGCTCTCGCACACACGCAAACCGGATATCATACGGAGGCCGCCATTACAGATGCGCAGAACGGATGAGCAAGACACGTCAGCTATATAAAGAGCGAGAGTTCAGTTCTCTACCTAAATCCGTATTACAGGTAATATTTTATTTCACAACACTTTGCCTTGTTCCTTTCTTCTCTGCTGTTCACTTCAAACACGCTCCATGCGCACGGAGCGCGGTGGTGCGTTTACGGGCAGTCGGAGAAATCAACGCCAACAAAAAAAATTACATCCAGCCTAGTTAAGACTATACCAAAGACTATAAAAATGGGACCCATTGCCTCCCTGCGTGTGTGACGACCATTGGGACTTAAAAAAAAAAAAAAAAAAAAAAAAAAAAAAAAATTAAAAAAAAATTCATAAAAATTCGGTGCGTATTATACATGGGTACAAGCTTTTTTCCAGCATCAGCATGCCATTTTTAGGGGTGCGTACTATACATGGGGGCGCACTATACACGGAAAAAAACGGTAAGCTGCTCTGTTAATGTTTCGAGTAAATTTACGGATCGATATGGAAGGCAAACATAGGTAAGCAGTACCAATGTGTTGGATCGAACTTTAGTCAGTTCCGATCATTTTATCGGAGATAGTTTGAGAAACGCGATTATTTACAGAGGGCTCAGTGGTTATTAGCTAGTGGATGCATACTGCAACCCTAGTCAACCTCAATCTGTTGCAGTATAACTTCTATTTTATGAGCCTTTTAATACGGTGCGCCCTTTATATGAAATAATTTCTGAAATAAAAAAATTCAATGAGGGTGCGCCTTATAATCCAGTGCGCCTTTTGGTGCAAAAAGTACAGTATCTAGAACACACTAACATGCTATTTTTTTTTTATCACTGATTCCTAAATTCAAGGATCTTGTAGATTATCAAACTGCTCAAATGATGTTAAAAGCACAGCAAAAGTCCTTGCCTAAAAACATTCATATGCATTTTCACCAACATCACAGTGATTACACACTAAGGGATAATGACAGCAAATTTACTCTACTCCAACACAGAATAACAATAAAAAGCTTTTGTATCTCCATTACAGGTGTTAAACTCTGGAACAATCTGAATCAAAACCTGAAACTATGCTCAAGTATGGTGATGTTTCAAAAGAAATTTAAGTAATTGATACTTGTGAATTATGATCACATTGAAATTCAATAATGTTATTGTGGTTTTCCTCTTCTTTTCTGTACATGTGAAAGTAATATGTAAAGTAACAACTTTGTTACAGGTAACTAAAAAATACTTTTAAATTAGATAGGGGGTTCCACAGTTCCTGCTCCTCACACCTTTTTGAATTTGTCTACACTGTTTTTGCCATTATTCACATGTCCTGAATGTTGTTAGTCACCTAAATCAAACATGGCGAATAAAAAACTCTTGAATCTTGAATCTACTATATAACTATATTGTAGCGTTAACAAAGTTCAAGGAAAGACGTGGGTTTGGTAAACGACTCTTTAATTAACAAAACAAACTTACAGGTGTGTGGCGGCGTGGACTTCCAGCCACGGAAGTGAAAGAGCCCGATTCACCGTCCCTGGACGAGTCGATCTTTGTCCTTTATGTAAACAACCGCCGCGCTGTTGACGCGACGTCGCGCTGCTGATGCGCGACCGCGACGTCGCGTCGCTCGCGTCGCGCTGCTGATGCGCGACCGCGACGTCGCGTCGCGCTGCTGATGCGCGACCGCGACGTCGCGTCGCGTCGCGCTGCTGACGTCAGCATGACCATTTCCCGTGACTCCCGGTTCAAGATGGTGGACAGGTCTGCACGTCGTCAACCAGCTAAAGCGATCATCTAGTGTTTCTATGTATCTCTATGAAGCCAAATCCCAAAGTAGTAGTAGTAGAAGAAGAAGCACATGTGATTGGCGCTTTGCTGTGAAGGGCTGCTGACGTCAGCAGCGCGACGTCGCGAGTCACTCGACGGAGCTCTCTTCTCGTCAGCAGCGCGGCGGTTGTTTGCATAAAGGACAAAGATCGAGTAGATCTGTGGAATAACGACGAGGCTGACGTCAGGGCGCACGCGCGGCGATGTTGACAAAGGACGAGGAATTTGATCCATGGATTTAATGATTTAGAGTGCACAGATGATTTGCTAACATTATTGCTTATATAATACTTATTTGATATATAATTTATATATCGTTATATGGGCCTGTGGAATATTTTGAAGTGCAAGAGCCGTCAGCGGCGCGCACGCATTGTTGACAAAGGACGATTGATGGATTTAATGAATTGGAGTGACGCAGATGGTTTTATTAACGTGTTATTTATGTAATAGTTTTTTGAATAACTCTGAATTTTACGTTAGGGCCGTTCTCAGCTCTTAGTTTGTGTTTATGTCACGTTAGCATAGCTATCGTTTAGCCTGTTGTTGCTCGTTCATGACTGTTCTTGGTGTTGGATTTTGTCAAATAAATTGCCCCCTAAAATGCGACTTATACTCCGGAGCGACATATATGTTTTGTTTTTTCGCTTTTTTGGGCATTTTATGGCTTGTGCGACTTATACTCCGGTGCGACTTTTAGTTCGAAAATTACGGTATGTAAATACTGCCCATTATGTGCTGTATTTTGTATTGTTTGCATCTAGCACTCATACAAAGTCAATTTACATGACTTTAACTTTGTTTCTTTGCTTTATTGATGTATTGTTTACATGTTTGAGACGAATAAAAATTCATTCATCATTGTTTAGATGTCTTATTTTATTCATAATGTATCTATTATAATACATAGTATGTGACTGAAGTTTTTAAAAAGTATACAGAGCTCTGACGCCAATAGCAAAAATCTGGAAGTAATCCCCCCATAAAAAAAGAATTGCCTTATAAATGTTACAAGATGGTGGCAAAGCATGGATTTTGTTTTAAATCCTCATAGGATGATAGTAAAGCACTAAAACTCACTTTCACAAATCAAGATGTCGCCAAAGCAATACTTATTAGCAAATAAAAAAATAAAATAAAAAAAACAGCAAATGGGTGAATCTCGCAAAAATCTGCGAATAACTGAATTCCCAAATGCCAAACCGTAAACATCTGGGTGTTACCGTCGATAAATAAATACATTTAAAAAACGTCCTGTACATTATGTACAAAATACAATTTTCATTTTCAATTTTTTCCTCTACTGTGTTTCTACACTTTTAACTGCATGCTATGCGAAGACACCTAAAACTTCTGTCATATAAAGGCTCTATTTATTTATAGCCAACAGCAACAGAGCTCATCCTCACTATTGTTATTGTGAGAACTAACCTTTCAAGGAATCCTGTTCAGCCCTCATTATGTCAATCAACGAGTTCTCCAGAGAGTGCATGTTGAAACCATCAAAGGAGCGGGTTCTCTCTTGCTAAAAAGAGAGGAAGAAACAATTAGCCTCCTCACAGTTTTTCCATCACCACCTGAGGCACTGTCAGCCCTGACACAGTTAGCTGCTAGTGGTTAGCAAGGTTATAATAAACTGCATAGGCCAAAGGTGTCCTCATTTTTTTCGATGAGGCCCACGTTTATAAACATATAGGAGGGAGTGGGCTACTTACTAGAAATTAGGTATATAGGCTTAACTTTAGTGTATTCAACTTCAATCAATTCGAAGTGGTCAAATGTGTTATATTGTTGAACATAATTTAAGACAACACTGCATTCATCACAGATTTCCATGTTTTTTTTTAAAAAAAATACTTATTGTGGCCTTTTCAAAACATCTCTCATCTAACAAATACACCATATTACAAAAAAAAAAAAATCAAAATTAAACATTGTCCCAAAAACGTAATGAAAACCAACTGCAAGGAGCTTTAAAGGGTCCTCACAACACTGGCCTCATTGGGGTCCTGGCGCAAAATCTCTCTAAAATATAAATGTTTTAGCCAGGCCTGATGTGTGCACAGTTTCATCAATGTGCCTGTTTAGATCTTCCAAAAAAAAAAAAAAAAAAAAAAAACAGCACAATGGCTCACAATTCCAAAATGAAGTCAAATTGGTGGCCTGCCTGTTAAGTTTGGTATGTGACTCCCAAAGACATTTTGTGGGTCTTGGGCTGTTATGTATGTAGGTGAATTTTCAGGGATCTACGGGAAATGTAGAACTGGGAGTACTTCGTTAAAATTTGGTGTCTGTGTGTGTGTGTGTGGGGGGGGGGGGGGGGGGGGTCTATACAGCCATGTTTTGGGGGGGGGGGGGTGAATGGCAACAAAAAAATTATTTTGTATTGGCAATGTTTCATGTCAAAACTTGTTAAAAAACGCTCAGTTTGAAGAGAATCGGATTAAATCTGTTGGCGTTTGTTGAAATATGACTTCAATTTTAAATCAAACATACAAAGTTTGCAAACAATCAAACAAAAATCTCTAGCTGTCTCAATAGAAAGGTCCCCAAAAATGGTGGAAAATTTCAAAGTAAATCAAAGTGGAAGACCTTTCTTGTACGTCGTGGCTTGTGACATGCCTCACAATTTCAAGTGAGTAAAACCACAAAATTTGATGCCCAGCCCCTATCATATATTACACTGAAAACATAAAATTGCCAGTCATTTTTGTACGTTTAGAAGCGCCATGTTACGCTCAATTTTTGTAGCTGTAGGTCAAATGTACCAGGACAGGGATTTGTTCAACCATTGTAGGGAGTGGGGTGCTACAGACATCTTGTTTTTGTACTTTTGGTGAGCTTTCGTTCACATTTAGTTACACAAAAAAGCAATTCTTTATTGAAAATTACCCTCTTGAAGCGGTTCAGATAATTAATGCATGTATGGCAGGATTACTCACAATAGGTACCTGGCAACATTCACTGTATGAATAAAAATTCACAAACTAAAATAACCCTAACCCTACTTATCCTGGGGGAGTCAATGACACGAAACAAAATGTTTTCGGTCGGTCGGTCGTGTCCTGTCCCCACGGGGGTTGCAGGCGTGCTGGAGCCTATCCCAGCAGTCATCGGGCAGTAGGCGGGGGACACCCTGAACCGGTTGCCAGCTAATAGCAGGGCACACTCACACCCAGGGGCATTTTGGAGTACTCAATTGTTCTACCAAGCATGTTTTTGGCATTTGAAGCAAATTCTGCAAAGCGTGATGTACATTTAAGAGGCTTTAAAGCAGACAAAGCATCAGTATACTTACATATAGCACAGGACTTCTGAAATGAGCGTAAGCAAGCCAGGGAATGAGAATAATTCCCTCCGGCTAAGTGACGTACACATGACCATCACGTATCCTATTTTGTCAATGGCTAATGCATTTGCAGACAAATGTAGTCAATTGTATGAGAATTATAAGGCCCAAGGAGGACATACTAGTTCTCACTGATGACCTACAGGAACCCCAGTGGAAGACATGACCATAGCGTCACAACCAGCTAAACAAAATTAATTGATATATTGTGATAGCTTCACCTGGAAAGGGTAGACATTATCACTGCGGGTCACAGCATCCTCCACCCAACCCTTGTGATTGAAGCCAGAGTTATTTCGGGGAAACTTCTGGGAAGGAACCTGAGGAACAGGAAGACTTTCATCCACAGGCCAACATTATTTTGTATTCATACTACTCTTAATATGAAATTGCATAACATATTTTAAATCAGGCACCTGCTTACATAGCTACTAGCAGCTAAAAGACTAGATGCACTAAATACGGTAGTGACGGAAATGATCTTTTAAAATAATCTAACTTTCTGGAATATAGCATGCGTCATATTGAAACATTTAATTCCTAATATTTACGTGTATAAAACAGTATACAATATTGAGACAAAGCAACCACAAAACAAGTGCTGTTGTACTGCCTGTGGACCAATGTCCAACTTATTAAGTTAAGCAACCCTTATAAAATACCACTAGATAATAGTAGCCATTCAATGTCAATTACTATGCAAAAACAATATCAACATCCACTTTGCAGATTTACATGTACACACGTTTTGATGACGCGGGACATTTGAATCTACCTGACTGTTGGGGAAGGACTTCTTTAGCGGAGAGATGGAGTTAAGGCCAGCCATTCCTCCACCTACACCACGTCGGTATTCTCGAACCCCATGTGTGCTCCCCCAGCCTCCATAGCTGCCCGGGCTCCAGGTGGTTGATGTGGGTGTGGGGGGGCTCTGGAAGCTTCCCCAGGGTGAAGGGTGTTTGCTCTGGGCAGGAGTGAGGTGGGGCAGCTGGGGGAAGCCTCCAGTCCGATGAGCGTGCGGAGGAAAGGAGGGCTGAGGAGCATGAGGGCTTGCCGGAGAGCGCCGGTGCTGCGGTGGAACGCCTTGTCCGTGAGGATGATAGGGCGGGGGCTGAGGTGCGGGAGGATGGTGCTGGGAGACTGGTCCAATCTGTGGGGAAAAATTGCCACCTGCACCAAAGCCAGGCCCGGTGTGGTGGGAGAAGCTCTGGAACAGCAGAGGAGGTGCATTCCCATTGGAGCCAGCAGGCCCAAAGAAGCCCCCAACATCATCACCTACCACTGGAGACTGGGTACAAGGAACAGCAGGGGACCAGTTGTTGAAGCTCGTCAGTGAGGAAGTGGGGGACTGTGTGCACCCTGTACCCATTCCCAGGGTATCCTGGTAATCAAACGCAGTTAGCACTGGTGACTCCATCCTTAGCTTCTCCTTCCCACCACTGCTCTCCAGAGAACCTTTCTCCGATAAGTTGTCTTCAGGAAGGGCTCCCTCCTGATCTCCTAAGGAAGCGCCAGCCTCCTGCTGGCCTAGAGAGAGGGCCTGAGGCTGAGCCTGGACCTGAGCCTTTTCTTGCATTTCCTGGAGGTCTAAAGCCTTGGACTTGTCCGACTCCAGAATCTCATCTTGCATGCTACTTTGTTGGGCTACTGCAGGGAACAGCCAACCACTTCCCCCATTGGTGGAGCAGGTGTTGTTTACAAAGGAGGGGGGGCTTGGAGGGTTGGAGGGATGGTGAGGGTGCTGGGGTTGGAGTAGTGGAGGGATCCTTACAGGGAAAGCAGAATTGTTACCACTGCTGTTTTTCACCAGAACTCCAAACCCGTAGTCCCCCATTTAGGACACCCAGTAAATATTCAGTAGGTTTAGGCTTTCACCAATTTTTTTTTTAATCCTGAAAAAGAGAACAATTGCACAATTGGATTAGAATGATGAAAAATCTCACATCAAAGTACACCTTGAATGAGTCTGGTTATTAAAAACAACATATACGTATGGCAGTGGATTAGTACTTACATCGCATCATGTTTGTTTTCTAATGCAAGAACAGAAACGAAAGATGCGTCTAGCTGGGGTGATAATGCTGGTAAATGCAACTAGGGATAACACCCAAAAGAACCAGCATAGGCAGCAACTAAACGGCCGGCTTGACGCCTACAAAGGTCGTTGCGCAGCTAGCGGCAAAGCTAACATCGACTCCACCACCTTGCATGTGTCCTTTTCATCATGCACACGAACCAAGCTATTTTAAAGCACCCCGCAGCATTACTGTGTATTTGTGACAGAACCGGCCTGCGCCGAGGTGGGCAACAGCGTGGACACCTACCGTGAAATTTTCCTTTCTAAGCAATGACCTCCTCACACGTAGCCATTTAAATACAGGAAAATGCTGATGACGTCTATCGTCGGTACTCAATGTAGGGTAGTTCTCTTACTGGATCCGCTATGCTAGCTCAAGGGACGTTGACACAACGCTAGCATATTTGCACAGCAGCTGGCTAGCATTAAAGCGCTTTCTGCGGATAACAGTGTCAAACGAAACGAACGAAAGTACGCGACACCATCACGGACGGAAGCTCGGTGGAAATTACCAGGCATTACAAGTGGCAAATGGAGTTGGCTATTTAAACGCCCTTGTCTATTTCGTGCCCTGTATGTTCAATGTCACACAGCAAAGCCATCAAATTTTCACCTCGAAACAACGCATTGCAACTGCCTCTGCTTCCCTAAAGTACCGAGTAAATCGGTAGCAACTTGGTCATAACTACCTTCAGTTCGGCGTCATGACCTCGTTTTGATGTTGCCATATTTCAGCGTTTGTACTTTTTCTGCATTTCACAGACGGTCGGTGTAAGTGGTTTCTCCTTTCATCCAGATGACAGCTGAGCCAGTCGGCGGACACTTCCGAGTCCAAGCCCCGCCCTGACTGCGACCAGGAAGCCAATGAGCGTCAGGGTTTTCACTTTAGTCCCGCCCCGTTATCTTCCGTTTGATTGGATAATTATCGTGTAGCCGCGCTATGGCACGCCTTAATTCAACAAATGGCACATGTTCTCCACCCACATAAGGATGCATTGAATTTAAAGGGAGGAGTTGCAGGGGAGCACGTTAATGATCAAATGTAGATATCCTGCTGTAATGTTTGTCTAAGACCTTTTTGGAATGAGGTCATTTCAGGCAAAATAAACGGGTTAAGCAGAGTGGTGCACTATTTTCACCAATTTAGTGAAAAATGCAGTGGGCACGATCCGATTAAACAAAGTTGGCCCTCCACCTCACCCAGCAGCTCATGACAGATCAGGAAATTCACTACCTCGTAATTTTCTCCAGAATCATTTCACTCTTATAATATATTTTTAAAATCTTTTGTTTGTGTCGAAAAGCATACATGTGTACATGCTGCTAGGCTTGATTTTCATTTTCCACTCTCACTCTAACAGAGAAGCTCTTCAAATGAGGGGCTGCATTATACATTATTCATGTTGGAGTAAAATGACTTGCATTAAACTTGTTCAACCAAAACATGATTCAGTTCCAGTTGGAGTTACTGATGCTGCCTATTCTGACCAAATGTAAATGCCTTTGCAATTCTGCAACAATGCTTTATATGTTGATTTGTTAGTACCGATGCAAAATATCTAGAGATAATAAGATTTTTTATAGGTCATTTTCTTTAGCAATATTGTCTCCTCTGTATGTTTAGTACCAGGCCAACCAGCCACAGCTCATTTATGTCCCTTCTATGCTGCACTCACTACCCCAGACAATGTGCAAACTACGGCCCGCGGGCCACATCCGGCCCACGGGGCCGTTTAATCCGGCCCGCCAAACCTGAATAAATTGTATTATTAATTTTTTTTGGGGTCATTTTCCCTGCATTTACTATGTTTCCCCAGTAGATGGGGAAGCGCCCACCCGTGCATTTACTCCCGGGAGCCGTGTCAGAAAGCTCGGTGCACACTCACAAGTGCATGTGCGTACTCAGTAGTACGTAGTAGTTTCATCTATCAGTGCCGAATTTCGAGTGTCGGCTGTGAGGTCAATATTCTCGTAATTCGCGGGCTGAGTTTTCAGATACAGTTTTACGCTAATGCCACCCACAAACCTTCCCCTGGAATCATTCCATTAAAATGAGTGACCCGAAGAAAACAAAGGTGGACACTGAGTGCCGAATGTTAAAAAAACGGGACGATTTGGCTCGACCTACGTGTGTGAGAAGACGTTCAGCCACATGAACGTCAACAAAGTCCGTCACAGATCTAGGTTAACGGACCGACACCTCGGTTCTATCCTAAGAATTACCACAACAAATTTTACTCAAGACTATGATGCACTAGCAAAAAAGGGAAACCAACAATACTATTGATTTCTTTATTACTTTATTTAGATGTATTCTTTCACTGATTCTTCAAGATTATGTATTTGGTAGGGGTGTAAATCGCGGGTTTTGTCACGATACGATATAATATCGATATAAAGAACTACGATACGATATTTGCCGATATCTTAAAGCCTGCTGCGATTCATTCACGATATATCGCGGTATAGTGCTCTACGATCGATATTTTTTTTTTTTTGTAAAAAATATACAACAATATCCTGATTTATAACAATTCATACGCGAAATCAACAAGGCACTGCAAACTCTTTATTTAGGAAATGACAAAAGTATTGTAGTATACAAATTGCTTACTTTAACACTGAACTTTGATGTCGTGTTTTTTCTTTAAATGTGCGGCGAGATTTGTGCTCCCTGACTATTTGATCACCGCATGGCAGGATTTACAAACTGCACGTGTCTTGGCCGTTGAGCCATCTTTTCTTTGGAATCCAAAGTGCTTCCAAAAGAATGACTTGAAGCCTAAAGGGGAGCCAATTTCCTCGTCTTTTTGGACACTAGCCATAGCACCAGCCCAGGAGCCGCGGACTAGTTGTCCCCTCCCCTTTCACGCGCGTGCTCTGCTCACAACACAACAACGCCGGAAAGAGGAAGCAAGCAACAATGAACTGGATTTCAAAATAAAGTCGCGTCTAATGTCCGAGGTCAAACACGGCGATATAAATCGATGTTTACCTTTAGCATCGATACCAATAAATCGTAGAGCATTATATCGATTAATCGATGTGTATCGATGTATCGTTACACCCCTAGTATTTGGTCAGAATTAGGGGTGTAAATCGCGGGTTTTGTCACGATACGATATAATATCGATATAAAGAACTACGATACGATATTTGCCGATATCTTAAAGCCTGCTGCGATTCATTCACGATATATCGCGATATAGTGCTCTACGATAGATTTTTTTTTTTTTAATAAAAAATATAGAACAATATCCTGATTTATAACAATTCATACGCAAAATCAACAAGGTACTGCAAACTCTTTATTTAGGAAATTACAAGGGTATTGTAGTATACAAATTGCTTACTTTAACACTGAACTTTGATGTCGTGTTTTTTCTTTAAATGTGTGGCTCCCTGAATATTTGATCACCGCATGGCAGGATTTACAAACTGCACGTGTCTTGTCCGTTGAGCCATCTTTTCTTTGGAATCCAAAGTGCTTCCAAAGGAATGACTTGAAGTCTAAAGGGGAGCAAATTCCCTCGTCTTTTTGGACACTAGCCATAGCACCAGCCCAGGAGCCGCGTACTAGTTGTCGCCTCCCCTTTCACGTGCGTGCTCTGCTCACAACACAACAACGCCGGGCGCACTGCTCCCGGAAAGAAAAAGCAAGCAACAATGAACTGGATTTCAAAATTAAGTCGCGTCTAATGTCCGAGGTCAAACACGGCGATATAAATCGATGTTTACCTTTAGCATCGATGCCAATAAATCGTAGAGCATTATATCGATTAATCGATGTATATCGATGTATCGTTACACCCCTAGTCAGAATGTTTGCCGTTGGATGTGATTTTGCCTCATTAGATAAACATATTTCATAAATCTGACGTGCAGGCGCTGAAGTGATGGAAAATGTTATTCATCATAACAGTGTCGTATTTAATAAGAATCACTGATAGTAGTTTTTTGGTGAAATATTTTTTTAACGCTGTTAATTAGGGGTGTAACGATTCATCGATACTAGGGGTGTAACGATACATCGATACACATCGATTAATCGATATAATGCTCTACGATTTATTGGCATCGATGCTAAACGTAAACATCGATTTATATCGCCGTGTTTGACCTCGGACATTAGACGCGACTTTATTTTGAAATCCAGTTCATTGTTGCTTGCTTTTTCTTTCCGGGAGCAGTGCGCCCGGCGTTGTTGTGTTGTGAGCAGAGCACGCACGTGAAAGGGGAGGCGACAACTAGTACGCGGCTCCTGGGCTGGTGCTATGGCTAGTGTCCAAAAAGACGAGGAAATTTGCTCCCCTTTAGACTTCAAGTCATTCGTTTGGAAGCACTTTGGATTCCAAAGAAAAGATGGCTCAACGGACAAGACACGTGCAGTTTGTAAATCCTGCCATGCGGTGATCAAATATTCAGGGAGCACAAATCTCGCCGCACATTTAAAGAAAAAACACGACATCAAAGTTCAGTGTTAAAGTAAGCAATTTGTATACTACAATACCCTTGTAATTTCCTAAATAAAGAGTTTGCAGTACTTTGTTGATTTTGCGTATGAATTGTTATAAATCAGGATATTGTTCTATATTTTTTATTTTAAAAAAATATATATATCGATCGTAGAGCACTATATCGTGATATATCGTGATTGAATCACAGCAGGCTTTAAGATATCGGCAAATATCGTATCGTGTTCTTTTGTATCGATATGATATCGTATCGTGACAAAACCCGCGATTTACACCCCTATTATTTAGTTATTATTTATTTCCTGTTTTTTCTGTGAAGACTGGGTAGCACGTCCGCCTCACAGTTAGGAGGGTGCGGGTTCGATTCCACCTCCGGCCCTCCCTGTGTGGAGTTTGCATGTTCTCCCCGGGCCCGCGTGGGTTTTCTCCGGGCACTCCGGTTAAGGCTGGCGGCGTTTGAGTGTGGTCGGTCAGTTGTGCAGTAGTGTCGGCAACTGGGAAGCAAGTCGCAAGATACAAGGCACGGGTAGCATGAGGGCTGGTATCACAGCCATGGAAACGGGCGAACAGGACTAGGTAGTAACAAGACAAACTGACAGGGGCTGGTTGGATTCATGGGGTTTGAATAGTGATCTTAACGAGCGGGGACAAGTGCAGGTGATTGTTGAGTGGGTGTGGCTAATAGTCTGCGGTGGAAAGTTACCTGCTGGGGGGCAGGTGGCACGGCACATGACAGAAGTGGCGGGGATCACTGTATATGCATACATATGATGATGATAATGATGATGATAGAACTTTATTCATCCCACAGCGGGGAAATTTACTTGTCACAGCAGCACATACGAGTGCAAGAATACAAGTGCCAAATTTTCAAAAAAGGAAAAATAACAGACAAGGACAAATACAAGTGTCGCGAGTAGAGACAAAACATAATTTTATCAGGTGCCACGCGTGTAGTAAAGTCTGACAGCAGAGAGAATGAATGACCTGCGGAACCGTTCCTTCCTACACCGTGGGTGTAAAAGTCTGCTGCTAAACGAGCTGCTTAGGGATCGCACAATGTGCTGGAGGGGGTGAGAGGTGAGATTGTACATTCAATGACTGAATCTGAGTTCATAGCAGGGCTGTGGACTCGGTCGGATTTTTGGACCGAGTCCGAGTCCGGCCTCTTGACCAGGAGTCCGAGTCCGGCTGTCCATTAAGACCTGTTAATTCATGTGACTGCTTAGTCTTTATTCAAGGCTAATTTAGATCAAACTCTAAATAAATACAACAGTTTTGTGAGGGCTTTGTCTTTATTAAACATATAAATGAATACAATAAACAGATACTTTCAAGTTTTAATAATTAATTACACCATTATAGCTCAGACATTTATCTAAACACAAATAATTAGTGACGACCCCACAACTATCGAAACACATGAATGAAATTCATCCGCGTTCTGCCATTGAAGCGGGGTGCATTCAAAGACCAGTCCTACAGACGGAACACTCATTCACTTCACCAAAACGCAACAATATAATTACGTGAGCTCTTTGCATAAACCTCGATGCAAAGAAACTCCTCTTTTTGGGTACAGGCTACAAGGACTATATATTACAAAGGAGACTTTATACTTAATTGTGATCATCATTCATCCATTTTATTTTATTACTCAGGTATTTTCAAAGCAAATTAATATTGTTGCATTTATTAATTTGCTTTAACATGACAGCGCAATATAATTAAAAGCTGACACTATAGCAATGTCAAACGTGTTCATTTAAGAAAAAGCCACACACGTTTTGTGATCAAATCTTTCATAACGAGAATGATTTGAGTGAATTGATTTGAATGGATAATTGAGAAGAAATTTCAGTTCTGAAGGCTCCTTTTGTCCCAAGCAAAGTGACAGATGGTGGGGAGGGGGGATAAAAATTGTAACAAGAACTCTATAAAAAATGTCAAGCCGTGAGGATATGTTTACCCCATCCCCGCCGCCACCCACCAAATCATCAGACAAAAAAGAGCTGGAGTCCAGTTTGGCCTAGGAATGAGGGAACCTGTTCAAATTTGGCACACAGCCTGAAAGGACCCCCAGGAAGACAGAAAAAAAACAGCTGGAGTCCAGCACTCACGGTTCTCAAAATAAGGGGGGGGGGGGGGGGGGAACATATTCTCACGGGGCAGCTGTGAGGATTTGTTCCCCCCCCCTATTAGTTCCCCCCCTGTAATTTGGCCTAGGAATGAGGGAACCTGTTCAAATTTTCCACACAACCTGAAAGGACCCCCAGGAAGACAGAAAAAAAAACTGCTGGAGTCCAACACTCACCGTTCTCAAAATAAGGGGGGGGGGGAACATATTCTCACGGGGCAGCTGTGAGGATTTGTTCCCCCCTTGTAATTTGGCCTAGGAATGAGGGAACCTGTTCAAATTTGGCACACAACCTGAACAGACCCCCAGGGAGACAGAAAAAAAACAGCTGGAGTCCAGCACTCACCGTTCTCAAAATAAGGGGGGGGGGGACATATTCTCACGGGGCAGCTGTGAGGATTTGTCCCCCCCCTGTAATTTGGCCTAAGAATGAGGGAACCTGTTCAAATTGACCACACAACCTGAAAGGACACCAAGGAAGACAGAAAAAAAACTGCTGGAGTCCAGCACTCACCGTTCTCAAAATAAAGGGGGTGGCGGGGGGATGGGGTAAACATATCCTCACGGCTTGACATTTTTTATAGAGTTCTTGTTACAATTTTTATCCCCCCTCCCCACCATCTGTCACTTTGCTTGGGACAAAAGGAGCCTACAGAACTGAAATTTCTTCTCAACTATTCATTCAAATCAATTCACTCAAATCATTCTCGTTATGAAGGATTTGATCACAAAACGTGTGTGGCTTTTTCTTAAATGAACACGTTTGACATTGCTATCGTGTCCGCTTTTAATTATATTGCGCTGTCATGTTAAAGCAAATTAATAAATGCAACAATATTAATTTGCTTTGAAAATACCTGAGTAATAAAATAAAATGGATGGATGAATGATGATCACAATTAAGTAGAAAGTCTCCTTTGTAATATATACTCCTTGTAGCCTGTACCCAAAAAGAGGAGTTTCTTTGCATCGAGGTTTATGCAAAGAGCTCACGTAATTATATTGTTGCGTTTTTGTGAAGTGAATGAGCATTCCGCCTGTACGACTGGTTTTTGAACGCACCCCGCTTCAAAGGCAGAACGCGGATGAATTTAAAGACATCAAATGAGAATAATCCTTTATAAAAATTAAAATTGACTGACGCAAACATGAGTTCTTCATGTTTTTATTGAAAACAACGTAGTGCTGACGCCGTACAACGCCGTACGACATCGGTTTTTGCTTTCCAAATAAGGCGTGCGCGCTCCCGCGGCAGGGGGAACAAAATCTCACGGGGGAACCAAATCAAGCACAACACCTGCTTTGCTTTGCTTCAACTTCCCTCTGGAGAACAGCTGACAAATGTCTCCACTTAGTGGTCATTTTCTATCACCACACCCAAAATTTGGGTTAGAAATAACTAATTATTCACTGTCATTTCATAAACCCGTTAATAATATGGTGCTCTACAACTTATTTCCCTGGAGAAATCAAATCATTCGTTCATTCGTTCATTCGTTCATTCATTCATTCATTCATTCATTCATTCATTCATTCATTCATTCATTCATTCATTCATTCATTCATTCATTCATTCATTCATTCATTCATTCCTTCATTCATTCATTCATCTTCAGAATAATTGATTTCTTTTTAAAATGTCTATTACATCCTTAGTTTAGATCAGGGGTGTCCAAACTTTTTGCAAGGAGGGCCAGATTTAGTAAAGTGAAGGTGCCCGGGGGCCAATAGTTTTTTCAGACATTTTTTAACTACAAAAATGTCATGCAAATACACACAAATTTCATTGTCACAATTGTCTTTATTTTTCAAATGACAAAATAACCAAATATAACCCATTCAGGCAGATGTGAACAACTCTAAAAACACATTCTGCCTTTCATTCATATCTGAAGAATCAGTTAACATTGAACAAACTGTTTGAAATACCTTACATTTACATGAGTTTCAAATTGGCACTTTCACTTAAGCTTTGATCGTGACTTTTCCCTAATCAAGTGGCCTGTTATTGAGGAAAAAACAAAAATTAGGTAAACCTGAAACCTGTGTACCTAATGGAGTGTCCTTGTGACGTCACAGATCCAACAGCCAATCAGGAGGTACACCTCAAAATGGGTGTGTACCTAATGGAGTGTCCGAGTGACGTCACAGATCCATCAGTCAATCAGGATCAGTGTCCACCTTTCTCTTCTTCGGGCCACTCTTTTTAATGGAAGGATTCCAGGGGAAGGTTTGTGGGTGGCATTAGCATAAAACTATCTGAAAACTCAGCGTGCGAATTACGAGAATATTGACGTCACAGCTGACACTCGAAATTCGGCACTGATAGATGAAAATACTACGTACTATTGAGTACGCACACGCACTTGTGAGTGTGCACCGAGCTTTCTGACACGGCTCCCGGGAGTAAATGCGTGGACATTATACTCTTTCATCACAGCATCTTCATTACAAATCAAAGAGACACTCTCTGTTGATTTCTTTGAAGAAATACTCATTTTCCCAACGTGTTTGAAATATTCTACACTCACTTGTTTTTTTGCGTTTCTTCGGTGCAGCCATTTCTGGGGACTCGCGGTAAAAGTTTTTCTTTGCTTGATTTCATTTGTTTGGCGGGCTCCATCTAGTGTCGAAACTGAGAAGTGCAACAGAGTTGAGCTCGAGCTTCTTGTGCGGGCCATATTCAATTATGGTTTCAGAATTTGCTGCGGGCCAATAAAAATTGGACTGCGGCCCGCGGGCCGTAGTTTGGACACCGCTGGTTTACATTCAAGGAATCACACACAGAAGGCGTTCGACCGGGTCCCTCGGGAAGTTCTGTGGAGGGTGCTTTGGGAGTACGGGATGCCGACCCAACTGATAAAGGCGGTTCGGTCCCTTTATTACCGATGCCAGAGTTTGGTCCGCATTTCCGGCAGTAAGTCGGATTCGTTTTCAGTGAGGGTTGGACTCTACCAAGGATGCCCTTTTTCACCGATTCTGTTCATAACTTTTATGGACAGAATTTCTAGCCGCAGCCAAGGCGTTGAGCGTGTCCGGTTTGGGGACCTCAGCATTGCGTCTCTGCTTTTTGCAGACGACGTGGTGCTGTTGGCTTCTTCAAGCCGTGATCTCCAGCTCTCACTGGAGCGGTTCGCAGCCGAGTGTGAAGCGGTTGGGATGAGGGTCAGCACCTCCAAATCCGAGTCCATGGTCCTCGGTTGGTAAAGGGTGGAATGCCCTCTCCGGATCGGGGACGAGATCCTGCCCCAAGTGGAGAAGTTCAAGTATCTTGGGGTCTTGTTCACGAGTGAGGGCAGTATGGAGCGCGAGATCGACAGGCGTATCGGTGCAGCGTTGGCAGTAATGGAGACTCTGTACCGGTCCGTGGTGGTGAAGAGAAAGCTGAGCCAAAAAACAAAGCTCTCAATTTACCGGTCCATCTATGCTCCTACCCTCACCTATGGGTCGTGACCAAAAGAACGAGATCCCGGATACAAGCGGCCGAAATGAGTTTCCTCCACAGGGTGTCCAGGCTCTTCCTTAGAGATAAGGTGAGAAGTTCGGTCATCCGGGAGAGACTCAGAGTAGAGCCGCTGCTCCTCCACGTTGAGAGGAGCCAGATGAGGTGTGTTAGAGTGGTGCTCACTCTAACTTATTTTGCAAGAACCACTCGGAGACAAGTTAGTCGTTTTAGACACCTGCAGGCGGAGAGTTCACTCGTCGCTGTGCTTACAGCGATGGTCGAATGAAGTCTGACTCTCGTTTCCCACAAGAGCATCTTTATTAAGAGAAAAAGGGTGGGGGTGACAGTGGACTGAATAAACAAGTTAAAGCTGTTGACCTCTAGATTAGCAGAGCAGGGGATGTTTTACGACATTGTGTAGGATGGGACAAGCTAAGTTATTTATTACCGGTTACATACATTCCAACATAATCACAGATCAAGATAGTTTGGAAAACCCTGACAAGGTGGCTCGGGCATCTCATCAGAATACCTCCCAGACGCCTCCCTGGGGAGGTGTTCCGGGCATGTCCCACCGGTAGGAGACCCCGTGGACGACCAAGGGCGCGCTGGAGAGACTATGTCTCTCGGCTGGCTTGGGAACGCCTTGGGATACCCCGGGATGAGCTGGATGAAGTGGCTGGGGAGAAGGAATAAGCAGAAGAAAATGGATGGATGGATGGTGATCAATTTATGTTTAAGTTTTAAATCAAACTAATTAAGTTGTTTAATTATTTATAATTAGTTAATAAAAATCTCCCCCAGTTGAGGTTTTGGGAGTTTCTCCTTGCCCTCCTGGGAGTTAAGATAAGCGGATGTCGAGATTTATCGTCAACTGAGGCCATGTAAAGCCCTTTGAGACAAGTTTAGGCTATATAAATATAATTCACTTGACTTGAAAAAGAAGATACAGTGATGCCTGAGAATTAAAAAATAATGACTCTCAGAGCGCGGTGCGCACTGGTTAGCATATCCACCTCACAGTTCAGAGGGTGCAGGTTCGATTCAATCCCCAGCCTTCCCTGTGTGGAGTTTGCATGTTCTCCCCGTGCCTGTGAGGGTTTTCTCCGGCCACTCTGGTTTCCTCCCACTTCCCAAAAACATGCATGGCAACCTGATTGAGCACTCCAACTTGCCTCTAAGTGTGAGTGCTTGTGCGAATGGTTGTTTGTCTCTGTGTGCCCTGCAATTGGCAGGCAACCGTGTTCAGGGTGTCCCCTGCCTACTGCCCAATGACTGCTGGGATAGGCTCTAGTCCCCGTGGGGACAAGCGGTACAGAAAATCGATGGATGGATGACTTAGTACATAAAATAAGTGTTACATTCTACTTTTGGCGAATCATCAACCCATGAGTGAGGGGGTATTCATTGTATGATAGTGTCAGGTCTAAGTACCACAAGACATTATTTTATACACTGAAAGAAGAGGAGAAGACAACCAGTGTTCCTTTTGCTCACGAGGAGAATTACGTAGAAGGCCCAGTTAGTCCTCCACAAATTCTGTACTCTTCTTCCGCTATCTCCTCTTTTTATTTTGGGTTGCCCTGGTTACAAGAGGCATTGCTACACTAAAGGGAGGGGAGATTGTGGCTGTGGCAACACTGATTTAGCTAACTAAAGGATGTTGTGTGGTGCGAGGCCTTGGCCGATATGTGACCCCAGCAATGCAGTCAGTCCTTAGTTGGTTGGCAGTCTCGTCCTAGGCTGCGATCTTCAAACGTGCTGGGTGCCGTGTCCCTGTAAAACAACACTCCAGACTTTCTTGCTAAGTATCACACAATAATAATAATGAGTAAATAATCAGATACCTCTCGTGCATACACTCCAACAAACGTTAAGTTGAAGTGAGATAACTTGCATGAAGTCTACTTAAACAAACATGGAGTAAATATGGGATAACTTAAAAACTGTCCCGGTCAACAACAGTTTATGAATAGAAACTACTAAGTATAAAAGAGAAAGAACTTCTCTTGAACTAAACAAAGAACAAAGGTGTTCTGTTCATAACTAGTGAGGGCCTCTCACAGATAAGAAAAGGAAGGGAGTCGAAGAACTCCCCAGAGCTAGACAGATATGTTTGCTTGAGCGAACATATGAGGCCTCCGGTTCAGGCCGACCAGCGCTTCTGCAAAAACAATTATTCCAACAGATAGGTTTTGTGAACACAAAAAAGTTGTGAACCACTGGTATATAAGGAACATAAAATACATCATGGGGTGATGATAAAAGGAACAGGTTAGTTTATTGTTCTCCAACCATTCATACATACATGTACATATAAATATATAAAGAAAAGCCTCTATATTACAGAGAATGTCATGTTACACATATACAGTACATAGTCAATAAAAATAGCTTAGGTCTCGTTAGGTCGCCAACCTCTAACAGAATGGAGGGGGGGAAAAACTTTTAAAAATGGAGTTTGTATTGATTTCTAAATTACAGGGTTTTACATTACAGCTAACAAAATGAAAAGTGAAATTGTATTGATTGTACATTGCCATTGGAAGTGATTTATGACATGCTTCTGAACTTGATTTCTACTGCAAAAGCATGGCTGGCCTTAAAAGGTCAGCAGCCTGTGTCTGAGAGAAGGTTTTTATCGGCTCCTTCCTACACAGGCTTGCCTCCTGGAGTTGCTGGCTCTTGGATGAGGCCCAGAGGAATGCTCTGGTGGCCTCTGTAAATATAACATTTATAATAACATATCCCATGTGTGGATGTAACCCTATTCCTGGGTCCTTGATGTATTGCCTGCATCTTAAACAGACTGAATAACAGGCCCCCACATTGCTGCAGAGGGGGACTACTTTCAAGGGTGTATGCAAGGTGTGTGTGTGTGTGTGTGTGTGTGGGGGGGGGGGGCACAGCAATGGGTGACATGGCTCAATCCAGCCCAGATCAATGAGCACACATACAGGACTTGGTGATAGATGATGCTTGGTCGAATTAAGTAGTAGATTGTTGAGAGGGTTGATGGTGGGTCACATGGTTTGTTCTCTTAGACCAGGGGTCACCAAACTACGGCCCGCGGGCCGGATACGGCCCACGGGACCGTTTAATCCGGCCCGCCAACCCTGAACAAATTGTATTATTAAACTTTTTTTTGGGTCATTTTGCCTGCAATGACTGCGTTTCCCCAGTAGATGGGGAAGCGCTCGCCTGCGCATTTACTACCGGAAGCCGTGTTAGAAAGCTCGGTGCACACTCACAAGTGCGTGTATGGACATGGCGCACTCGCGCTCTATTTGTATCAGTCCCGAATTTAGAGCGTGGGCTGTGACGACAGCATTCTTGTAATTCGCGCGCTGAGCTTTCAGACGCAGTTTTGCGCTAAAGCCACCCACAAACCTTTCCCTGGAATCCTTCCATTAAAATGAGTCGCCCAAGGAAAAGCAAGGTGGACACAGTGGCGAGCGTTTAAAAGAGAGTGGCCAATTTGGCTCGACGTACGCGACGTGACGTTCAGCCACATGAACGTCAACATCAACCCGTCACAGATCGAGGTAAACGGACCAACACCTCGGATCTCGCCTAAGAATTGCCACAACAAATTTTACTCAAGACTATGACGCACTAGCAAACTTTAACAAAAAAGACAGCGGTGTCTACAAGCCTACTGGAATTTACAAAAGGATTATAAGGAAGGAACACAAGAACTTTAAGAGACTGCTCATATACGTCAGAGAGATTCTGCTCTGACACCTGAGCTGAACTTTTATCTGTTAAGATTGTGCATGGCACAACAGAAAATTAATGTTCCATGTTTTTTTTTCTATGAAGAACCCAGAGAGAGTTATTTAGTTATTATTTATTTCCTGTTTTTTCTGTGAAGAACTCAGAGAGGGTTATTTAGTTATTATTTATTTCATTTATAGTGTTATTATTTGTTTCCTGACTTTTTTTCTGTAAAGAACCTGGAAAGGGTTATTATATAACCGTTATTTGGTTATGTGTGGCTTTCTGGAAAACAATACATTTTTTAAGCTCCCCTACGATCGTCACACTTTTTCTGTTACAAACAGACACCGGCCCCCCATCAGAGAAGGGAAAGGTTATGTGGCCCTCACAGGAAAAAGTTTGGGGACCCCTGTCTTAGACTTTCAGCAGTCCAACAAAAGCTAACGAAAGTACAACAACAAAGACATTTGTCGCTCAAAATCATAAAGACAGAACACTCAATTACCCCACTTTTTTTAATAGAACGCCCTTTCGTTGCCTAATAGTTCACCTGTGAGATGTAACTCGTGCGGATGGCTACATGAAAAAGAAGGATGAAGAGAATGGTGAAACGTTTGCCGGTGCTCAAGAACAGCTTAAAAGTAACATCTGTCTGTTCTGTTCAATGAATGATCTGACTTTTTTCTGCATAGAAATAAAAAAGAAAATCCAAGTTAATTACTCATGTCTGCAGGGAGTTAATTTTTTCAACAATTTGAAGTTTTACCTGATGCGGAATCAATTAATTGTTTGGTCGTTTTCTAATTTTACTTTTCTGTTGGTGTCGATGCGCAATGATTAATATGTGCCAGAAGTGGACTTCAAACATGTACAATTGGTATTCCACTATCAAGTAGCTATACAATTACAAGACACATTTCCACTTGCAAACAAGACTGTATATGTTACATATCTACAGAACAATGTGAGATAGGTGCAATACTGTAAGGAAAACACTGTATATTACCTCTAACGTCTAGATTTTACTATATTTATACATGTTCATATAAATATAGATAACTTTTCCCACCTATTTACATTTGTATATTTCAACATTGCATAAAGAAGAAAATAAATAATACAAAGAGTCAAATCTGACATTAAGTAGGATTAAAGAAATGCTAGATTAGAGCAAAAACAGTCCTAAAAATAGAAATAATCATAATAATGACAACCATCATTTGTTAGAAAAACAAAAACCCAAGTGGCCTACAGTCAGGCGTAACAATTAGGGTTGTAACGATTCATCGATTAATCGATATAATGCTCTACGATTTATTGGGATCGATGCTAAACGTAAACATCGATTTATATCGCCGTGTTTGACCTCAGACATTAGACGCAACTCTATTTTGAAATCCAGTTCATTGTTACTTGCTTCCTCTTTCCGGGAGCGATGCGCGGCGTTGTTGTGTTGTGAGCAGAGCAGGCACGTGAAAGGGGAGTCAACAACTAGTACGCGGCTCCTGGGCTGGTGCTATGGCTAGTGTCCAAAAAGATGAGGAAATTGGCTCCCCTTTAGGCTTCAAGTCATTCGTTTGGAAGCACTTTGGATTCCAAAGAAAAGATGGCTCAACGGACAAAACACGCGCAGTTTGTAAATCCTGCCATGCGGTGATCAAATATTCAAGGACCACAAATCTCGCCGCACATTTAAAGAAAATACACGACATCAAAGTTCAGTGTTAAAATAAGCACTTTGTATACTACAATACTCTTGTAATTTCCTAAATAAAGAGTTTGCAGTACCTTGTTGATTTTGCGTATGAATTGTTATAAATCAGGATATTGTTCTACCGTTTTTTTCCGTGTATAGTGCGCCCCCATGTATAGTACGCACCCCTAAAAATGGCATGCTGATGCTGGAAAAAAGCTTGTACCCATGTATAATTCGCACCCAATTTTTATGAATTTTTTAAAAAAAATTTAATTTTTTTTTTTTTTTTTTTTTAAGTCCCAATGATCGTCACACACGCAGGGAGGCAATGGGTCCCATTTTTATAGTCTTTGGTATGGTCTTAACTAGGCTTGTTCCTTTCTTCTCTGCTGTTCACTTCAAACACGCTCCATGCGACCGCAATGCTCTCGTATCAGACAAGGCTTGCTCGATCACCTGCTCGTTTGCTGTCTCACAATGTACCCTACACAAATCCGAAACATTTGTTGCGGCTCTGAGTCACGACGAGGGGCAAGTTTTGGTTTCCAAGGGTGTTTTTATTCCTCTTCAACGTCTCTCCCATACAGAGCCGCGTCTTTCCCGTGCGCGGTGGTGCGTTTACGGGCAGTCGGAGAAATCAACGCCAACAAAAAAAAATTACATCCAGCCTAGTTAAGACCATACCAAAGACTATAAAAATGGGACCCATTGCCTCCCTGCGTGTGTGACGATCATTGGGACTTAAAAAAAAAAAAAAATTTAAAAAAAAATTAAATTTTTTTTTTTGTACCCATGTATAATGCGCACCCCAGATTTTAGGACAATAAATTAGTTAAATTTTGCGCACTATACACGGAAAAAAACGGTATATTTTTTAGTAAAAAAAAATATACATATATCGATCGTAGAGCACTATATCGTGATATATCGTGAATGAATCGCAGCAGGCTTTAAGATATCGGCAAATATCGTATCGTAGCTCTTTGTATCGATATCGTATCGTGACAAAACCTGCGATTTACACCCCTAGTAACAATACATGCTATGCCACAATTGCCCTGCAAGTTTACCACGTGGGACTGCTGGAATGACTGGAGAAGGTGAAAAAAATAAACATAGAAAAAGGATTTGTTTCCCTCTGCTCAGTGTGTGTGTGTGTGTGTGTGTGTGCGTGTGTGTGTGTGTGTCAATGTCCAAGTGTGCTATTAGATGGTGATAAGGGTTATCAGTGTTGTAATCTCCCACATATTTTCACCTCCTAATGTCACTTGCCTCTGGGTCTTCCTGCTCTACTGCAACACCAACATCTGAACCCTGGCGGCGCAGTCCCTGATTGCGACCGCGAGGGTGGGTGTGGAACCCAGCCTTGCTGGCTTTGTCCCTGTCGCCGTGGCGTGCGTGGCGAGGGTGCTCAAGCTGTGGGTGGGATGGCGAGGGGCGGCGTTGCTCGGCAGCTGAGGGCGAGGGCGTCAGGGAGGAGCAGAGGCTGAGGCTGTCGCACAAAGCTCCCCAGTTCTGCTCACACTGAAGCCGGACACTACGAGTTAACGCCTCCTTCACTTCCTCTCCGCAACCCAGTAGAATATTCACCAGCTCCACATAAGGACTAGGTACACACACACACATACATGCGCGCGCACGCACACGCGCACACACACACACACACTTTATTATTTATTTCATTTATTTCAAACCACACTGTCCAATCACTTACCCTTTGGGAAACAGATCTTGGAAATGGATCATCTCCACCATGACGGCCACATTCTCTTTAGCAGCGGAGCACAGATTGTGTTTGACATAACACTCCCTTTGCAGCTGGAACACCATCTCCTTAATGGAAACACACTTTCTACTAATGCAGCTAAACTTGTGGCGAAGACCGTGGGCCATACATTTCAGAGCATCCTTGATGAAGGATTTACCCTGGAAAAAGAGGGAAAAACCCACCACAAAGGCATGTCATTAATGGCGTACTCTCCATTTAAATTATAATGGGAGCCAAACATATCATTTCAGCCCCAAAATAGTGCTGACACTGCAAATCTTTGTCCACACAAACATTCACTCTGTGGTTGTTAAACAAATGCCACAGAATGGTGAAGAAAGGGGAACAATTTCAATAACTACAATTAAGCAAATCACGTAGACTAACAGCAAGTGATGTCACACTAGAATATAGTTAATGACAATACAAAATCATGTCCCATTCGGAGGTAATACAGGCACACTGTGCCAAGTAAAAAGATTCACATAATGGTAAAGAATGTTAGAGCCAGCCCACCATGCACGTGTGGAATTATTACAAACAGCTCTGAATAAACTGGCTTAATTGACTTTTGGCCAGCCAGCTTGAAACTTAGTCATAACTGTTATGTGCATCAACTTAAGCAGTTAGAAAAGGTGATGCCATGGTTGCATTTTTACAAAACCAATCCCCTCTTTTGAGGCATGCGCAAACAAAAATAAATCTTCGCAGATGAGTCTGGAGCACCGAGTCAGTGTTCAGGAATGTTGCTCTCTGGTTACACAATTGTTGCAAACAGTCCCGTAATACCTGAGAGTCAAATTTTCCAGCATTATGCAGGAACGTCATGCAGATCTCCTGCAGCCCTCGTATCTCGCAGGAGTTATTCTCAAAGCATTCAAACACGCCGCAGCCGACGTCGCCTGCGCCCACCAAACAGTGCTGGATCTCAGCTGGAATAAGAATAGAACATGTTGCGTGAGGTGGCAGCAGCAGTGAGTTGAAAGTGAAGCTGCTGGACACGTCGCATACAAATATTTGCACAAATGTAAGTGAATGGTTAGCCTGAAAAAGAAAAATACAAGCAGGACACAAGAGGAGCTAAGGTCTTATTTCCCTTGGCGGTTGAAATAACTGCACCATGGTCCACCTGCTATGGCTGAATTCAACATTGGATGGTGCATTACAGATGCATGCAGGCTTAATTTCTTCTGGTAGACTCCACTGTGCATGCCATCATTTAAGTTGGCTAAATATTACACAATAATTAGAGAATATGTACAACTGTAAACAGGAGCAAACTCGGTGGAAACTGCTTACTGGTTGTTCCTTTTCTGACTCACTACAGTCGTGAATGACACGACCAAGCCACATAAATACTGCTGAAAGTCAATCACTTAAGATTTTGTGTTCTGCATCACACTTTCTGACTCACTACAGTCGTGAATGACACGGACAAGCCACATAAATACTGCTGAAAGTCGAGATTTTTTGTTCTGCATCACAATTGTTGGACTCGAGTAAGCGTGATCAATGGTAAGTTAGCTCGGAAAGCTTTGTGTGCAAAATCGGCACACAAACAACCTGGTTTGTAGGCCTTAGTTGAACTTAAGAGTGCAGGAAAAGTGAGCCGCTGATGGCAGTGCTTGTTTTGGCATCAGGGGAATGTGCTTGGATCGTACGAGCATTGAGTTACACACTGCTGTTGCGGGACTTGGAGGGGGAAAGGGGGCGGGGGTCCACTATTAAACCCGCTGTGGAATTTGTCATTTTACCAAGAGAATCAGCCTCCAATACCTCGGCTACAGCGAATGATTGGGGCTGCATTCTATAATGTATACAGGTGCAAGCTCATAAAACAAGTAATTAGTTGTGAGGATGTCACACTGTCTTTGACTAGAAGTACCATCTTACACATGACCAATTGCCTGAGGTCAATCTGCAAAAAGATTATACTCACTGAAATTATTGACTACATATAGTACACATGTAACGCTTTGATTACCCATCTATGTCAGCGACGTACATGCAGAAAAATGAAATTATCTTCCACTAGATGGCAGAAGGTACACAATTAACCTGTGTATCTCCTGTTTGTGACGTTTGGGTTTGTTGGTGTGCAGTCGGGATTTTTCTTTTAATGTAATGCCTTTGCTCAATAAAGATTGGGTAACGTATTTGCATTAGAACAAACTATGATTTGATTGGCAACATACTAAATTCCATTGCACAATTATTTGGACATCAATATATTGCATTGTGTCTTCCTATATTACGCATTCCAGCATAAAGCTGTAAAGAAATATCCTAATGGCTGGACCCGACTCCTACGCTCCCCTTTACACACACGTGTCCTACTGGCTCCACCACGTATAGCCTCTTAATTAATTGCACTCTGTTGCTAACCTGTATTTTGCAAGGAGAGGCGTCCTTTGGGGATGGCAGGTTTCTCCGGCGGGGTGTCGTAAATATCGATATTATCCGAGCCCACCACTTGCTCCAGTACGGAGAGAACCAGCAGCGCTACGGCCACTTTAAGAAACATTGCGTCTCCGCCTCTTCTCCGGCAAAGATCCGCCAGTATCCGTGGAAAGCGTGCCTGGATGGCACGTGATAGTTCACCTTAGATGTGGGAACCGCGCAGCTGCGGCTCGGTGTCGAAATGAATGCATGCGCTCCCTTGGATGCTGCTATATCTCTCAGAGTCGCGCGTGTCAATTTGGATGAAGGAGTTAAGCAGGTGTTGTCGCTCGGCCCCTCTCAGCCAATCAGAGGCCTCGACATCCAAGTCCGTTGCTTGGAGAGGGCGTGGCCACATAAAGTTTAACACAAAACTGTGGGTCTAATAAAGAAACGCTCGACAGTAAACTGGAATCAGTTGCGGTTCTTCACTGATCGAGACTACTTCCGAGCGCCCCCCCCCCAAAAACCCGAATTTTATTTCACACAGACGTTTTTTTTTTCTGAGAACAGCATATGCACCAAAATATTTGAAAATAGCTCCTGTAAATGCAATTATAATTGAACTTGATATACCACAATATAACTCTAAATATCTCCTAATAGTACAAAACATCCCTCCGTGAATTATGAATTTAAATAAACATGCGTTTACAAGGTAAATATCGATCCATCCATCCATTTTCTGTACCGCTGTATCCCCACGGGGGTCGCGGGCTTGCCGCAAGGTAAATATCATTCACGTAAATACCATAATAATTGAAGTAATAATTAAAATAATGATGTAATGAATGTCATAATCGACATTAATCAGTCTTTCAAGGAAGGAGGACCGATTAGCTCCTCGGTGACTGCCCCGAATTCTGTGCCTAGCCCACTTCCAGTTGTGACACAAAAAACAGTTGTCACAAAATATAGTTGTGCGAGCAAATGACAAATGTATGTCTGTGGAACTATCGTGTTTTTTCATGCAGAATTCGCCCCCGTGCATAATACGCACCCTAAAAATGGCATGTCAATGCTGGAAAAAAGCCTGTACCCATGTATAATATGCACCCAAATTTTGACTCTTACTTAAGTCCGTCAACGTAAAATTATTTCAGAAAAAAGATCATCTTTGGGAACATCCATCCATCCATTTTCTGAACGGCTTAGTCCCCCTGGAGCCTATCCCAGCCGTCATCGGGCAGTAGGCGGGGGACACCGTGAACCGGTTGCCAGCCAATCGCAGGGCACACAGAGACAAACAGCCATTCACACTCACACCTAGGGACAATTTGGAATTTTCAATCGGCCTATCAAGCATGTTTTTGGGATGTGGGAGGAAACCGGAGTGCTCGGAAAAAACCCTCGCGGGCCCGGGGAGAACATGCAAACTCCACACAGGGAGGGCCGGAGGTGTAATTGAACCCGCACCCTGCTAACTGTGAGGCGGACGTGCTACCCAGTGCGCCACCGGCCCGCCTCTTTGGGAACAACCGGATGTTATTCTGCCGGTCAGTATCACTGCGCATGCGCTAGCAAACTCGATAGCGAAGAAATGTTTCGGATTTGTGTAGGGTACATTTTGACAGCAAACGAGCAGGTGATCAAGCAAGCGTCTGATATGAGAGCATTGTGTTCGTATGGAGCGTGTTTGAAGTGAACAGCAGAGAAGAAAGGAACAAGGCAAAGTGTTTTGAAATAAAATATTACCTGTAATACGCATTTAGGTAGAGAACTGAAGTCTCGCTCCTTATATAGCTGACGTGTCTTGCGCATCCGTTCTGCGCATCTGTAATGGCGGCCTCCGTATGATATCCGGTTTGCGATGGAGATTAAAAAACAAACAATATTTGAAAATAACACACCATCAAGGATTGCACCATCGCATAAAACGATGTGTCGTCAATTATGAATTTTACTGACTAAGTGTGTTGGGTAGGATGGCTGAATGCAATGCGCGATTGACAACAAACAAGAAAGGTGTGATTTCAAGTTTTATTTTGAGGGATTTTTTTTAAAAAATTGTTGCACCCATGCATAATGCGCACCCCAGATTTTAAGACAATAAATAAGTTAAATTTTGCACATTCTGCATGGAAAGACACGGTAGTTTCAGGAATGAACATTAGCTACCGTTTTTTTCCGTGTATAGTGCGCAAAATTTAACTAATTTATTGTCCTAAAATCTGGGGTGCGCATTATACATGGGTACAAAAAATTTATTTTATTTTTTTTAACTTTTTTTTTTTTGTTAAGTCCCAATGATCGTCACACACGCAGGGAGGCAATTCAGGCCCCATTTTTATAGTCTTTGGTATGGTCTTAACTAGGCTGGATGTAATTTTTTTTGTTGGCGTTGATTTCTCCGACTGCCCGTAAACGCACCACCGCGCTCCGTGCGCGCACGGGACAGCAAACGAGCAGGTGATCGAGCAAGCGTCTGATACGAGAGCATTGCGGTCGCATGGAGCGTGTTTGAAGTGAACAGCAGAGAAGAAAGGAACAAGGCAAAGTGTTGTGAAATAAAATGCACAGAACGGATGCGCAAGACACGTCAGCTATATAAAGAGCGAGAGTTGTTTTCTTCCTATTAGTTTCAATTCACAGTTTAATTAGCAGTTTCAATCAGCAAATAACAAAATGCGTATTACAGGTAATATTTTATTTCACAACACTTTGCCTTGTTCCTTTGGTCTCTGCTGTTCATCCTAAAACACAAAGGCGCTCTTTAAGCAATGCGACAGTGAGCGCCCGGCGCGCTGCGGTTGCGCGACCGCACCAAATTAAGCTCCCTGCGCAGTGCGCACTGAGGTCCACTTACATTTTAGAAAGTACATCAGGACTTTAAAAATATCTTCTAAATTTCAGCGACGGCTCTGTCACAATAATCGACCAGCGCGGTGCAGTTGGGCGGTCGGCGGCGCGCTACGGTTGAGCGTTCTCTCTCGCGCTCTCTCTCTCGCTCTCTCTCGCTCTCGCACACACGCGCACACACGCACACGCGCACACACGCAAACCGGATATTATACGGAGGCCGCCATTACAGATGCGCAAGACACGTCAGCTATATAAAGAGCGAGAGTTCAGTTCTCTACCTAAATCCGTATTACAGGTAATATTTTATTTCACAACACTTTGCCTTGTTCCTTTCTTCTCTGCTGTTCACTTCAAACACGCTCCATGCGACCGCAATGCTCTCGTATCAGACGCTTGTTCGATCACCTGCTCGTTTGCTGTCCCGTGCGCGCACGGAGCGCGGTGGTGCGTTTACGGCAGTGCTTCTCAATTATTTTCTGTTACGCCCCCCCTTAGCAAGAAGAAAACTATTCGCGCCCCCCCTTAGCAAGAAGAAAACTATTCGCGCCCCCCCCCCTCCCCACCGTGACTATCCTAACTTGTCTTGTAAGTCGTAAAATGTTGCACTGTCGCAAACGTCACAGAAGTAACAATGAGAGCGCCACTGCCCCCTGCTGGGAAGATGCGCAATTACACTTTATTCTAGTACTGCAAAAAAAAAGCCTGTTCCCCAGGGTCACACGCGCCCCCCCAGGTATAGCACGGCGCCCCCCAAGGGGGGCGCGCCCCACTATTCGAGAAGCACTGGTTTACGGGCAGTCGGAGAAATCAACGCCAACAAAAAAAATTACATCCAGCCTAGTTAAGACCATACCAAAGACTATAAAAATGGGACCCATTGCCTCCCTGCGTGTGTGACGATCATTGGGACTTAAAAAAAAAAAAAAAAAATTAAAAAAAAACTCATAAAAATTGGGTGCGTATTATACATGGGTACAGGCTTTTTTCCAGCATCAGCATGCCATTTTTAGGGTGCGTATTATACATGGGGGCGCACTATGCACGGAAAAAAACGGTAATTACGGGCCAACATTAACCAAAAGGAAATAAGTAGGCCCAATAACCAAACTTGTAACAGTTTTGTTGCAAAGCACAATTTATTCGACAAAATCCAACACCAAGAACAGACATGAACGAGCAAAAACAGGCTAAACGATACGGTATGCTAACGTGACAAACACAAACGAGGAGCTGAGAACGGGCCTGACATTCAGTTATTTAAAAAAAACTATTACACAAATAACACGTTTATAAAACCATCTGTGTCACTCCAATTCACTAAATCCATCGATCGTCCTTTGTCAACAATGCCGTGTGCCTCCCCGCAGTTCAAATTATTCCACAGGCCCATACAACGATATATAAACTATATTTTAAATAACTATCACATAAACAACAATATTATCAAAACATTTGTGTCACTCCAAATCATTAAATCCATCGATTCAATTTCTCGTCTTTTATCGATCGTCCTTTGTCAAGAATAGCGTGTGCCGCGCCGCAGTTCAAATTATTCCACAGGCCCATACAACGATATATAAACTATTTTAAACAACTATCACATAAACAACAATATTATCAAACCATTTGTGTCACTCCAAATCATTAAATCCATCGATCAAATTTCTCGTCCTTTATGTCATCCTGGTGACAGAGGACATGTCCAGAGGATATGGCGCTTTAAAGTGTTAATCACTTTATTTGATTTTTTCTCTCTATTTTTCATGTTTTGAATATGTTCAAGATAAACATATCAAAGCATGTGAAGTGATCAACTATACTAAAAATAACATATGAAGTGGTCAACTATACTTGTAAGTGATGTGTTAATGATCAAGTAAATATTTGTGGAAAAAAACATATACCGTAAGTCGCTCCTGAGAATAAGTCGCCCCCCTACCCAAACTATGAAAAGAAACGCGACTTATAGTCCGAAAATTACGGTAGTACATGCGGCAAGTTGGACAACGAATTAGACATATTAATTTAACCTTACTCAGATCTGACCGTATATGAAGTAATATAAAGTAGTAGTTATATATTAGTTATATTAAAATATGTGAAGTTATAGTTATATGAATCATTTTACATGCGAAGTGTAATTATACTATTTACACCTGGTTTGTCCAGTTACCACCATTATAACTAAGAGGCAACTCAGGGACCACTCACTGCTTTGGCGGAATATTATTTTTGTTTTGCACTGAAGGAATACAGAAGAAATCACAGATACAGTTGACATAATTTGGATGGTAAACAATTTACAAAATTAGCTGGAAAATAAATCAAGTCTCAATAATAAAAAAAATAAACTTTTTTAAAAAGTTATGATTATTTTCCATTTCCAATATGGTGGACCACCCGCAATACCACCACGAACCACTAGAGGACCGCGGACCAACGGTTGAAAATAGGCTGTCACTTGTGATGCCACGCCCCGCTTAGCTAGTACCTCGCCCCCCACGTCAAATTTGGATCAAAAGTGTGAAACTCGAAAGAAAGATTTAAATCTAAACAATAATAATCTGAAAAAACAAGAGTTGAACCTGAACAAAAGAGATGAATCTGAAAATATAAAACACGTAACTGGAAAAAAAACACCTCAAAACTTAAAAATAAATGGAGGTGAAACCTGAAAATAAATAGTTTTAAATATTATATTAATAGTAATTTACCAATGCGAAGCAAAACTATTTTCAACTCGAAAAATATTTTTATACAAGCATTTTTATTTTGAATAGCGTTTTTTTCCGTGTATAGTGCGCAAAATTTAACGAATTTATTGTCCTAAAATCTGGGGTGCGCATTATACATGGGTACAAAACTTTTTTTTTTTTTTTTTAATTTATTATTATTTATTTATTTTTCTTTTTTTTTTAGAAAACAAAACTAACAACAGGACTGACCGACAAAGTCGTGGAACAAAAAGACAGGGTGACATTACCAAAGACAGGAACAGAAAGCAAACAGACATCATGACAGTAACACATGCAATGATCCGACGGTGAGCGAGGGGCAGACAGGACTTAAATACAAAACACGTTACATCGATTGAGGTGACACAGGAAGAGAGGGGCGACGCAAACAGAAACTATGGCAACCTAGACAAATAGCAAAACTGAGGACGAGACATGACAAATGTCCCCCCAAATAAAACTTGTAACCACCTTTCTTCTTGTTTGTTGTCAATCGCGCATCGCATTCAGCCATCCTGTCCCAACACACTTAGTCAAAAAAAACATAATTGACGACACATCGTTTGATGCGATGGTGCAATCCTTGATGGTGTGTTATTGTCAAATATTGTTTGTTTTTTAATCTCCATCGCGGACCGGACGTCATACGGAGGCCGCCATTACAGATGCGCAGAACGGATGCGCAAGACACGTCAGCTATATAAAGAGCGAGAGTTCAGTTCTCCTGTGGTGTGCAAGGACTGGAGTTGGAGGCGGAGTGACAAATGACGGTGCCAACGGCAGTTGTTTTAATGACATTTATAATTATCTTCATTCAACCACGGGCCGACTCTTTTCCCCTCGAGATCCTAACACCAACTAAACCAAACAGGAAACTCCCACACCTCTAAACCATCCCACCGGAACTCGGCAACATAAACTTAGGTTCCGGGTGAATTATGCCAACCAACTCCACTCCACCTATTAGTTTCAATTCACAGTTTAATTTGCAGTTTCAATCAGCAAATAACAAAATGCGTATTACAGGTCGGTCATATTTTATTTCACAACACTTTGCCTAGTTCCTTTCGTCTCTGCTGTTCACTTCAAACACGCTCCATACGAGCGCAATGCTCTCGTATCAGACAAGGCTTGCTCGATCACCTGCTTGTTTGCTGTCTGTCACAATGTACCCTACACAAATCCGAAACATTTGTTGCGGCTCCGAGTCACGACGAGGGGCAAGTTTTGGTTTCCAAGGGTGTTTTTATTCCTCTTCAACGTCTCTCCCATACAGAGCCGCCTTTTTCACGTCCGCACGCCTCTTTCCCGTGCGTGCACGGAGCGCGGTGGTGCGTTTACGGGCAGTCGGAGAAATCAACGCCAACAAAAAAAATTACATCCAGCCTAGTTAAGACCATACCAAAGACTATAAAAATGGGACCCATTGCCTCCCTGCGTGTGTGACGATCATTGGGACTTAAAAAAAAAAAGAAAAATTTCATAAAAGAAAATTCATAAAAATTGGGTGCGTATTATACATGGGTACAGGCTTTTTTCCAGCATCAGCATGCCATTTTTAGGGTGCGTATTATACATGGGGGCACACTATACACGGAAAAAAACAGTATATATAATGGTAATATCCATCATTTTAATGGAGGGTAATTAGTGGAATGTTAATGGAAGTTAATTAGTGGAATGTGCAGTTGAGTATTTTAGCTAGTTAATAGGGGTGTAACAATTCATCGATACACATCGATTAATCGATATAATGCTCTACGATTTATTGGCATCGATGCTAAACGTAAACATCGATTTATATCGCCGTTTTTGACCTCGGACATTGGACGCGACTTTATTTTGAAACCCAGTTCATTGTTGCTTGCTTCCTCTTTCCGGGAGCAGTGCGCGCCGCGGCATGTTGTGTTGTGAGCAGAGCAGGCACGTGAAAGGGGAGTCGACAACTAGTACGCGGCTCCTGGGCTGGTGCTATGGCTAGTGTCCAAAAGGACGAGGAAATTGGCTCCCCTTTAAGCTTCAAGTCATTCGTTTGGAAGCACTTTGGAGTCCAAAGAAAAGATGGCTCAAAGGACAAGACACGTGCAGTTTGTAAATCCTGCCACGCGGTGATCACAAATCTCGCCGCACATTTAAAGAAAAAATACAACATCAAAGTTCAGTGTTAAAATAAGCACTTTGTATACTACAATACTCTTGTAATTTCCTAAATAAAGAGTTTGCAGTACCTTGTAGATTTTGCGTATGAATTGTTATAAATCAGGATATTGTTCTATATTTTTTATTAAAAAATATATATATATCGATCGTAGAGCACTATATCGTGATATATCGTGAATGAATCGCAGCAGGCTTTAAGATATCGGCAAATATCGTATTGTAGTTCTTTGTATCGATATGATATCGTATTGTGACAAAACCCGCGATTTACACCCCTACTAGTAAATAATTTCAAAACCTCAGCATTTCAATTTCCTTCTCATTGTCTTATTTGGGGTGGAATGGTGGGTGCGTGGTTAGTCACCTCAGTCAAAATGCACGCCGCCTCTTCTTAGATTAGGCTTCACTATCGAGCCGATTGAGGTTAAGCAATATAGGAAATAGATGGGTTTAATATTTAGGGAAATGTAGGAAAAATAATTCTCGTATTTATTCACCCTCATATTTATTTCAATAAGATAATCACATGATGGACTCTTTTAATAATCACATAACACTCAAACAAAAAACAAAAAAAAGTTTCAGTCTATGCACCACAAAATGTTTTAGGTTGACGGGAGCAGAGTGGAAATTGCAATGCAGCAATACAATATTTGGGTAACTCACATTAGGAGAGTGTAACGCACCATGGCACACATCTCGGGAGGGTTTGCATGTTTCCACTCAAGCTTTAACCACAAACTGGAATCTCCTGCTCAACTGATGTCGGTTGAAACCCACCCTCGCTATAAACACACCCTCAATTTGATCCAATCAGTGAGTTGCATCTGACCACAGGCCACTAATGCGAGTCACCTCTGTCTGATGCTGCATTCACAATCCATGGGAAGAAATGTGGTCAAACCCAAACTAATACGATGGCTCTAGACAAGTATGTTCATCATTTAAAGACATGCTCCTATTGATGCCAAAAGCATTAACATTTTCACACTTCTGAAAAACACGCAAACCATTTTGCACAAGGTTGCCTTGGAAACACTTCAGCAATAACAGTAGTTTTTTTTAACAGTAGAACCTTGAATATCCTCAAAGTGGTAAACTTGGCATTTCAGTAATGATATCCTGGAAAAATTACTAGGTCAATTTAAGGTCAATCAAAAACTTCAAAGAGAGGTTGAAGATTAGTGCATGACATCACAATAAAATTAATGACTTCTGCTTTTCGCACATGTAATATTTTTTTATTTTGTGCCAGGGATAGTCTTCTTCTTTTCCTTTCGGCTTTTCCCCTCAGGGGTCGCCACAGTGAACCATCTGTTTCCATCTCACCCAATCCTGTGAATCCTTTCTCTCACCCCAACTAACTTCATGCCCTCTTTCACTCCATCCATAAATCTCCTCTTTGGTCTTCCTCTTGACCTCCTGCCTGGTGGTTCCATCCTCAGGTTCCTTCTACCAATATATTCACTATCCGTTCTCTGAACATGTCCGAACCAGCCCGGTCTGGCATCTCTGGCTTTATCTCCGAAACACCTAACATGCGCTGTCCCTCTGATTTACTCATTCCCGATTTATCCAACCGTGTCACTCCCAAAGAGAACCTCAGCATCTTCATCTCCGCTACCTCCTTCTCCGCCTTCTGCCTTTTCCCCAGTGCCACTGTCTCTAAAACCATACAGCATTGCTGGTCTCACCACTGTCTTGTACAACTTTTCATTCATTTTTGCTGATACTCTTTTATCACACATCTCCCCTGACACTTTTCTCTACCAGTTTCACCCTGCTTGGATGCGCTTCTTCATCTCTTTTTCACACTCTCCGTTGCTCTGGACTGTTGACCCTAAGTCCTTAAAATTCTCTTCCTTCTGGATCTCTTCTCCGTGTAGCCGCACCGTTCCACTTGGATCCCTCTCATTCACACACGTGTATTCTGTCTTCTTTCAGCTAATCTTCATTCCTCTCCTTTCTAGGGCATACCTCCACTTTAGATTTCCCTCCACCTGCTCCCTACTCTCACTACAGTTCACAATGTCAACTGCGCACATCATGGTCCATGGAGATTCCTGTCTGACCTCATTTGTCAGCCTGTCCATCACCATAGCGAACAAGAAGGGGCTCAGAGCTCAGCCTTGATGCAGTCCCACCTCCACCTCTGTCTTTCCTACACCACATCTCTCTCCTGTCTTTGATGCAGTCCTACCTCCACCTCTGTCATTTCTACAGCGCATCTCACTCCTGTCCTGCAGCTTTCATACATATCCTGTATCACTCTCACATACTTCTCTGCCACTCCAGACTTCTTCATACAATACCACAGTTCCTCTCTGGCCACCCTGTCATATACTTTCTCCAGATCTACAAAGACACAATGCAGCTCCTTCTGACCCTCTCTGTATACTGCATCTGTAGTACTCTTTCTGGGCATGAAACCATACTGCTGCTCAAGGATACTCACTTCTGCTCTAAGTCTAGCTTCCACCACTCTTTCCCATAACTTCATTGTATGATTCATTAACTTTATTCCTCTGTAGTTGCCACAACTCTGCGCATCCCCCTTGTTCTTATAGATACCGTTTTTTTCTGTGTATAGTGCGCCCCCATGTATAGTACGCACCCTAAAAATGGCATGCTGATGCTGGAAAAAAGCTTGTACCCATGTATAATACGCACCCAATTTTTATGAATTTTTTAAAAAAAAAAAATTTAATTTTTTTTTTTTTTTTTTTTTTAAAGTCCCAAAGATCGTCACACACGCAGGGAGGCGATGGGTCCCATTTTTATAGTCTTTGGTATGGTCTTAACTAGGCTGGATGTCATTTTTTTTGTTGGCGTTGATTTCTCCGACTGCCCCTAAACGCACCACCACGCTCCGTGCGCGCACGGGAAAGAGGCGGCTCTGTATGGGCGAGACGTTGAAGAGGAATAAAAACACCCTTGGAAACCAAAACTTGCCCCTCGTCGTGACTCGGAGCCGCAACAAATGTTTCGGATTTGTGTAGGGTACATTGTGACAGACGGCAAACTACCAGGTGATCGAGCGAGCGTCTGATACAAGAGCATTGCGGTCGTATGGAGCGTGTTTGAAATGAACAGCAGAGACGAAAGGAACAAGGCAAAGTGTTGTGAAATAAAATATTACCTGTAATACGCATTTTGTTATTTGCTGATTGAAACTGCTAATTAAACTGTGAATTGAAACTAATAGGTGGAGAACTGAACTCTCGCTCTTTACTATATAGCTGACGTGTCTTGCGCAACCGTTCTGCGCATCTGTAATGGCGGCCTCCGTATGACGTCCGGTCCGCAATGGAGATTAAAAAACAAACAATATTTGACAATAACACACCATCGAGGATTGCACCATCGCATCAAACGATGTGTCGTCAATTATGAATTTTACTAAGTGTGTTGGGCAGGATGGCTGAATGCGATGCGCGATTGACAACAAACAAGAAGAAAGGTGAGTTTTATTTCGAGGGAGATTTGTCATGTCTCGTCCCCAGTTTTGCTATGTGTCTAGGTTGCCATAGTTTCTGTTCGCGTCACCCCTCTCTTCCTGTGTCACCTCAATCGATGTAACGTGTTTTGTATTTAAGTCCTGTCTGCCCCTCGCTCACCGTTGGATCATTGCATGTGTTACTGTCATTTTGTTCCTGTCTTTGGTAATGTCACCCTGTTTTTTTGTTCCACGACTTTGTCGGTCAGTCCTGTTGTTGGTTTTGTTGTACCATGACTTTCAAAAAAAAAAAAAATTAAAAAAAAAAAAAATTAAATTTTTTTTGTGTACCCATGTATAATACGCACCCCAGATTTTGGGACAATAAATTAGTTAAATATTGCGCACTATACACGGAAAAAAACGGTAGGTATCAATACACTTGTCTTCCATTCCCCCGGCATCCTCTCATTCTCTAGGATGTCATTGAACAGTCTGGTCAAAAACTCTACAGACACTTCTCCAAGACACTTCCAAATCTACACAGGTAGATCATCCAATCCAACTGCCTTTCCACTCTTCATCCTCATCAGTGCCCTCCTCACTTCATCCCTACTGATCTTCGCAACTTTCTGGTTACAGTGGCCACCTCTTCTACGCTTCGTTCTCTCTCGTTTTCCTCATTCATCAACTCTTCAAAGTACTCTTTCCATCTTCCTATCACACTTCTAGTATCTGTGAAAACATTTCCATGTCTATCTTTCATCACCCTAACCTGCTGCACGCCCTTCCCATCTCTGTCTCTCTGTCTTGCCAGCTTGCACAAATCCTTCTCTCCCTCCTTAGTGTCCAACCTGGCATACAGGTTTTCGTATGCTCTTTGTTTGGCCTTTGCCACTTCTGCTTTCGCCTTACGCTGTATTTCCCTGTATCCCTGTATACTCTCTTCAGTCTTCTCGGTGTCTTCTTCTTCTTAGCTAACCTTTTGCCACATATACAGTCCTGCACGTTCTCGTTCCACCACCAAGTCTCCTTATCGACTTTCCACACCAAGTACCCTCCTGCCTGTCTCCCTGATCACATTAGCTGTAATTGTCCAGTCATCTGGAAGCGCCTCCTGCCCACCCAGAGCCTGTCTCAACTCCTTTCCGAAAGTCACACAACATGCTGCCTTTTTTAGTTTCCACCAATTTGTTCATTAAGAAGAAAAATGTGAGACAAAATTCATCTTACTATCTAAAGTATGATTCATTTAATTAGTGTGAAGGCAAAGGCCTTCACACTTATGTTACTCTACACCAGTGCTTCTCAAATAGTGGGGCGCGCCCCCCTTGGGGGGCGCGGTGCTATTCCTGGGGGGGCGCGTGTGACCCTGGGGAACAGGCTTTTTTTTTGGCAGTACTAGAATAAAGTGTAATTGCGCGTTTACTACAGCAGGGGGCAGTGGCGCTCTCATTGTTACTTCTGTCACGTTTGCGACAGTGCAACATTTTACGACTTACAAGACAAGTTAGGATAGTCACGGTGGGGAGGGGGGGCGCGAATAGTTTTCTTCTTGCTAGGGGGGGGGGGCGTAACAGAAAATAATTGAGAAGCACTGCTCTACACCAAGGGTGTCAAACGCATGTTTTTCTAGGGCCGCATTGTGGTCATAGCTTCTTTCGGAGGGCCATTATGACTGTCAACCCAAATCAATGTATCAGCACCTCATATTATATACAGTAAAAGCTACAAAACAAACTGACAAATAACAAATAATAGCTGGTCAATATTACAGAAGGAAAAACCTAAAGATAAATGGCAGCATATTTGGAGAAGAGACCGCTGCACTTGAGTGTGCACTTCTCTAAGTGCTGGAACGACATCTAATGAATGGCGCAGAAAGATTTAAGCTCACTGGATGTGTGGTGGATGTCATTGTATTTCCTTCATACATGTGAAAACAGTGTGCAGTAAACCCTCTGAATCATTGCAGAAAATTTTAATGATTGTATTGTTATTATTATTATTACTACCATATTTACTAGATATTTTTTAAATGATCCCATTTGCTGTGGCACAAGTGCCCAATTCACCTATCTGTGATCTCCATATACCCAATATTGTATAACTTATTGGGCGGCACAGTGGCGCACGTCTGCCTCACAGTTCGGGTTCGGCCCTCCGTGTGTGGAGTTTGCATGTTCTCCCTGTGCACACATGGATTTTCTCCGGCCACTCCGGTTTCCTCCCACATACCAAAAACATGCATGGTAGGCTGATTGAGGACTCCAAATTGCCCCTAGGTGTGAGTGCGAGTGCGGATGATTGTTTGTTTGTGTGTGCCTTGCAATTGGCTGGCAACCGGTTCAGGGTGTCCCCAACTACAGCCCGATGCACCCCCTTAAACCCCTGTCATACCGCTTGTAACCACAAGTGGTATAAAAACTGAAACGTAAAACGCGTAACAGAATCCCATCATTATTTAGTATACATGATAATGAAATACCGTCTTTTTCCATGTATAATGCACAAAATGTAACTAATTTATTGTCCTAAAATCTGGGGTGCGCATTATACATGGGTAAAACAATTTTTGAAGAAAATCTTCCTTGAAATAAAATCACCTTTCTTCTTGTTTGTTGTCAATCGCGCATCGCATGCAGCCATCCTGCCCAACACACTTAGTCAGTAAAATTCCTAATTGACGACACATCGTTTGATGCGATGGTGGAATCCTTGATGGTGTGTTATTGTCAAATATTGTTTGTTTTTTAATCTCCATCGCAGACCGGATATCATACGGAGGCCGCCATGACAGTATGCGCAGAACGGATGCGCAAGACTCGTCAATCGCGCATAGCATTCAGCCATCCTGCCCAACACACTTAGTAAAATTCATAATTGACAACATCGTTTGATGCGATGGTGCAATCCTTGATGGTGTTTTATTGTCAAATATTGTTACCGTTTTTTTCCGTGTATAGTGCGCCCCCATGTATAGTACGCACCCCTAAAAATGGCATGCTGATGCTGGAAAAAAGCTTGTACCCATGTATAATACGCACCGAATTTTTATGAATTTTTTTTAAAAAAAAAATTAATTTTTTTTTTTTTTTTTTTTTTTTTTTTTAAGTCCCAATGATCGTCACACACGCAGGGAGGCAATGGGTCCCATTTTTATAGTCTTTGGTATAGTCTTAACTAGGCTGGATGTAATTTTTTTTGTTGGCGTTGATTTCTCCGACTGCCCGTAAACGCACCACCGCGCTCCGTGCGCATGGAGCGTGTTTGAAGTGAACAGCAGAGAAGAAAGGAACAAGGCAAAGTGTTGTGAAATGAAATATTACCTGTAATACGGATTTAGGTAGAGAACTGAACTCTCGCTCTTTATATAGCTGACGTGTCTTGCTCATCCGTTCTGCGCATCTGTAATGGCGGCCTCCGTATGATATCCGGTTTGCGTGTGTGCGAGAGCGAGAGAGAGCGAGAGAGAGAGCGTGCGAGAGAACGCTCAACCGTAGCGCGCCGCCGACCGCCCAACTGCACCGGGCTGGCCGATTATTGTGACAGAGCCGTCGCTGAAATTTAGAAGATATTTTTAAAGTCCTGATGTACTTTCTAAAATTTAAGTGGACCTCAGTGCGCACTGCGCAGGGAGCTTAATTTGGTGCGGTCGCGCAACCGCAGCGCGCCGGGCGCTCACTGTCGCATTGCTTAAAGAGCGCCTTTGTGTTTTAGGATGAACAGCAGAGACCAAAGGAACAAGGCAAAGTGTTGTGAAATAAAATATTACCTGTAATACGCATTTTGTTATTTGCTGATTGAAACTGCTAATTAAACTGTGAATTGAAACTAATAGGAAGAAAACAACTCTCGCTCTTTATATAGCTGACGTGTCTTGCGCATCCGTTCTGTGCATTTTATTTCACAACACTTTGCCTTTCTTCTCTGCTGCTCACTTCAAACACGCTCCATGCGACCGCAATGCTCTCGTATCAGACGCTTGCTCGATCACCTGCTCGTTTGCTGTCCCGTGCGCGCACGAAGCGCGGTGGTGCGTTTACGGGCAGTCGGAGAAATCAACGCCAACAAAAAAAATTACATCCAGCCTAGTTAAGACCATACCAAAGACTATAAAAATGGGACCCATTGCCTCCCTGCGTGTGTGACGATCATTGGGACTTAAAAAAAAAAAAAAAAAAAAAAAAGAAAAAAAACTTAAAAAAAAAAAATTATTTTTTTTTTTTTTGTACCCATGTATAATGCGCACCCCGGATTTTAGGACAATAAATTAGTAAAATTTTGCGCACTATACACGGAAAAAAACGGTAGTTTTTTAATCTCCATCGCAAACCGGATATCATACGGAGGCCACCATTACAGATGCGCAGAACGGATGCGCAAGACACGTCAGCTATATAAAGAGCGAGACTTCAGTTCTGTACCTAAATGCGTATTACAGGTAATATTTTATTTCACAACACTTTGCCTTGTTCCTTTCTTCTCTGCTGTTCACTTCAAACACGCTCCATACGAACACAAGGCTCTCGTATCAGACGCTTGCGCGATCACCTGCTCGTTTGCTGTCACAATGTACCCTACACCAGTGGTCCCCAACCTTTTTTGCGCCACGGACCGGTTAGATGTCAGAAATATTTTCGCGGACCGGCATTTATATAAATAAATAATACATTTACCGGAATTTTCGGACTATAAGTCGCGTTTTTTTTCATAGTTTGGGTGGGGGGGGCGACTTTTACTCAGGAGTGACTTATATACATATACCATTTTTTCCCGTGTATAGTGCGCCCCCATGTATAATACGCGCCCTAAAAATGGCATGCTGATGCTGGAAAAAAGCCTGTACCCATGTATAATACGCACCCAATTTCTATGAATTTTTTTTTATTGAAATTTTACATTTACAAAAATTACATTCGCTTGCTGCGATCTGCAAACCGGACAGTGCAGGACTGCTGTGTGCTCGTGTTCACGGAGACTTGGTTGACTGTCAACATTCCGGACTCTGCTGTACATCTGGAGCGACTAGCGTGCTATCGGGCGGACAGGGCCATTGTACAAGGGGGGAAATCTCGTGGAGGTGGAATTTGCGTCTACATCCGTGACGAATGGTGCCGGGACTCTGTAGTGGTATGCAAGCACTGCTCGCCACTGGCGGAGTTCGTGATCATTAAGTGCCGTCCTTTTTACCTGCCAAGGGAATTTACCGCGATTCTGCTCGTCGCGGTTTACATCCCGCCTTCCAACATCGAAGGCGACAGGATCGTGGCTGTTAGTGAACTGTACCAGGCTGTCAGTGAACAACAGACAGCGCACCCTGACGGTTTCACCATCTTCGCTGGGGATTTTAATCATGCTAACCTGAAGTCTGTTTTTCCGAGGCTTCACCAGCATGTTAATTTTCCTACGCGTGGCGACAGCTTCCTGGACCTGGTCTACTCTTCGCATAAAGGAGCTTTCAAAGCCGCCCCCCTCCCCCATCTTGGACTTTCTGACCATATCACTGTTATGCTTTTGCACGCATACAGACAAATGGTGAGAGCGTCCAGGCCAGTTCACAAGCAGGTACGGGTGTGGCCTGAGGGTGCCTCTGATGCACTGCGTGACTGCTTTGGCTCTACTGACTGGGACATGTTTAGGAGGGCTGCCACTTGCGACGATCGGACAGACATTGAGGAGTATACTGACTCTGTTTCCTTCTACATCAGGAAGTGCATTGATGATGTGACTCACTCAAAATCCATCGTCACTCGGGCTAACCGGAAGCCATGGCTGACGGGGGCTGTCTTCAGGCTTTTGAGGGCCACGGACAAAGCCTTTAGAGCGGGGGATGAGGCTGGCTTGAGGACTGCGAGGGCTGACCTGTCCCGGGGCATCAAAGATGCAAAGAGGGCGTTCTCGTGCAAAATTACCGCCCACTTCAAGGACAGCAGGGACGCACGGAGCCTTTGGCAGGGCATCACGGATTACAAGCCCGCGCCGCAGAGCTGTGAGGGCGACGTCCGTCTGCTCAATGACCTCAACCGCTTCTTTGCTCGCTTCGACGCTCAGAACAGCACTTGCCCGCTGAAGGCCACTCCCCCTTCAAACGAGCTGCCCCTGTCCCTCTCCGCCGACAGCGTGAGGAGGGCGCTTGCCGCTATCAACATCCGTAAGGTGGCGGGCCCTGACAACATCCCGGGTCTTGCGCTGAAGGACTGCGCTGGTGAGCTGACGGATGTCTTCACAGACATCTTTAACACTTCCCTGCAGCAGGCCATCGTCCCGTCATGTTTCAAAGCTGCCACCATCGTACCTGTGCCGAAGAAACCCGCTCCGTCCTGCTTCAATGACTACCGCCCCGTGGCACTTACGCCCATCATCACATAGTGCTTTGAGCGGCTTGTCATGGAGCACATCCGATCCGTTCTCCCCCCCACCATTGACCCCTTCCAGTTTGCGTACCAAGCCAAACGGTCCTCTGAGGATGCCATCTGCTCTGCCCTCCACTCGGCCCTCACCCACCTGGAGAGAAGGGACTCGTATGTGAGATTGCTGTTTGTGGACTTCAGTTCTGCCTTCAACACCATTGTGCCACAACGCCTCATCAGCAAACTTGACACGCTGGGCCTCAGTACCTACCTCAGCAACTGGCTACTGGACTTCCTCTGTCAGAGGCCACAGGTAGTACGTGTTGGCGACAAAATCTTCGCCAGCATCACGCTGAGCACGGGGGCCCCCCAAGGCTGTGTGCTCAGTCCGCTGCTCTTCACCCTCCTGACGCATGACTGCACTGCAACCTACAGCGACAACCGTATAGTGAAGTTTGCTGACGACACGACTCTGGTGGGTCTCATCACCAAGGGAGACGAGACTCAATACAGGCTGGAGGTTGACTTTCTGACCACGTGGTGCAGGGACAACAACCTCCTGCTGAACGTCGACAAGACCAAGGAGATTGTTGTGGACTTCCGGAAGGGTCACACCCAACACCTGCCGCTGACCATCGACGGTGCTGTGGTGGAGAGAGTGAGCAGCGCCAAGTTCCTGGGGGTGCACATCAGTGAGGATCTCTCCTGGTCCACCAACACCGCATCACTGACAAAGAAAGCCCAGCGCCGCCTGTACTTCCTGCGGAAACCCAGGCGAGCGAGCGCCCCTCCGGCCGTCATGACTATATTTTACCGCGGCACCATTGAGAGCGTCCTCTCCAGCTGTATTGCTGTTTGGGGTGGCGGCTGCACTGACTACAACTTGAAGGCCCTGCAGCGCATAGTGAACACGGCTGGTAAGATTATTGGTGCTTCGCTCCCCTCCTTGAAAGACATTTACACCTCCCATCTCACCCGCAAGGCGACCACGATTGTGAGTGATGTGAGTCACCCCGCTCACTCTTTGTTCGAGCTTCTGCCCTCTGGGAAGAGGTACAGAAGCCTGCGCTCCCGCACCACCAGACTCTCAAACAGCTTCATACTCCAGGCAGTCAGGATCCTGAACTTGCTTCCCCTTTCTGCTTAGCATCCTGTACTTTTACTGTCTGTATGCACACTGGCTTTTATTCGTTGTGTTATCTATTTATTTATTATTTATTGTTACTCTTATTTATTGTTTGTGCCTTCTTATTTTTTATATTGCGTTGTTTACTTGTGTGTCTATCGTGTAATATGTCTTGTCACCGTGGGATAGGGAAAACGTAATTTCAATGTCTTTGTGTGTCTCGGCATGTGAAGATGTTGACAATAAAGCAGATTTTGACTTTTGACTTTGACTCTTTCGCAAACATGCATGCACTCTTTTGTGGCCTAGTGGTAGAGTGTCCGCCCTGAGACAGCAAAGTTGTGGGTTTAAACCCCGGCCGGGTCATACCAAAGACTATAAAAATGGGACCCGTTGCCTCCCTGCTTGGCACTCAGCATTAAGGGTTGGAATTGGGGGGTTAGATCACCAAATGATTCTCGAGCGCGCACCGCTGCTACTCACTGGTCCCCTCTCCCCCAGGAGACGGATCAAAATCACATGGTTAAATGCAGAGGACAAATTTCACCACACCCAGATGTGTGTGTGACGATGATCATTGGGACTTTAACTTTTTTAACTTTAACAAGAAAGTCAGCACGTTTAGTTGTTCACTCACTGATCGGTTCACTTCGTGATCTGTTGATGCACGGAAACGCAGTTCACTCACGAATCACTGATTGGTTCATGTGATGAACGGGAAAGGCAGTTCACTCACTCACTCACTCACTCACTCACTCACTCACTCACTCACTCACTCACTCACTCACTCACTCACTCACTCACTCACTCACTCACTCACTCACTCACTCACTCACTCACTCACTCACTCACTCACTCACTCACGGGAAAGTAAGCATGTTCAAGTCGTTCACTCACTAATCCGTTCAGTTGTTGAACGGTAAAGGCAGTTCACTCACTGATCCATTCGATTGATGAACGAGAAATGCAGTTCACTGACTCGTTCGTGAACGGGAAGTTACGTAACTCTTCTTCTTCATTTTGTTTTACGGCAGAGAGGCATCAGCTTAAAGACGCATTACCGCCACCTACTGTGTTGGATAAGTTACATAATTGCATGTTGGTTGAGGTCAAATGAAGTGATTCGTTCACTCGCGTTCACTGAATAGATTCGTTCTTTTTGAACGAATCCTTCTCGAGGGACACAACACTAGAGCGCACCTCATCCCATGAACCTCACTTAAAACAATGTGCTATTATGGACGTTGCTTTGTTTGGTTTATATTGCGCTGGCACATTGCAAAGTCTCATTACCGTCCATATAATCCCGCAGGCCTGGCAAGCACAAAGGAGTGATTGAGTGATAAGGGGAAAGAGATGGCCCACAGAGAGACATCACCTTCGCCTTGATGAGAAGGTGATGTCATCTCGACTAGAGACACAGGGGTCGACCTCTCTGATAGGTGGACGCGCTGGGACAAATGAGGAGCAGCTTGTAGACAAAGGCCCCATTTAATGAGCCTGAGACAGGAGGCCAAAATACACTCCGTGGGTGGCACATGGTGTCATAGCTGCTGAAAGACTGCTGAGCAATTAATCATCTGATTCAAGAACTGGGCAAAGGGCTTATTATGTAAGGTCATTTCAGATCACACCACACACCACCAGATCACAGAGGCCAGAGTTACACTCCTATCACACATCAGCCCTCAAATTTTCCCTGATCCCATAACATTGCAGCCAGAGATACTATATTCATCGTGTTGGTCAGATCCAACAATTATGCAATATAATATGACACACTTACTTCTCATTAGAGATGAAGGGCCCTTTGTGGCAGCCTGACAATCATTAAAAGCTCTCCATTGGCTTGGGTTGTTTACTCTCTGTTAATTACCAGGTGATTGTGCGGCCTCTGACCCACATTGAGAGTCAGGTCAGCCAACCCATGGGGGATTATTGACAATATTCAGGGAAGTGCACGTAGACAAAGAGTGTTAGTGGAGAAACGTTTGTTGCTGCATCATTAGACCGTGTTAGAAGACAAGCCCGCTCACAGTATTCTTGCAGTGGAACAATACCTCTGTCTATTGTAATTCTAAAAGGGGGTGGGGGGGACTAATGTGTGCTTATAGGGGTTTGTGACACCAGCTATCTATTTATGGATTCACTGGTTAGTAAAACAAAGTCGGTCAATAATTACATGCTCATCTAAAGCAATACTGTTACTCAGATGCATCCCGCAAGCAGGCCATAAGGGTCCGCGCCCGCCCACGAAGGTGCCTGTACACACATCCCCACCCCCATGAGTGGGAATAAGCAGTTCAGAAATGGATAGATGGATTTTTTTTTATAAATATATTTGATCATATCAGCTAAATTTGTGTTGTGAAATGATAATGTTATGGTAAGTTGTTTCTCACTTAGAGAATAAAAATATACAGCCTATCAGCCTCATTGAAAATGATGTTAACTGCACAAGCCTCTGCACAAGGCCATATGATGGCGCCGCGGATGGCAGCCACGGTGAGTCGCTCTCTGTTTCTTTGTCTTATTTTGTGTGTTTTCTCTGTCCTCTGCTGTCCATCCCGGATCACTTTTACCAGAGAAGCGCTGTTAAACATCGGACAGTCTTCTTCTGGTATTTTCTCTCCTGTTCTGTTTGTCGGAGATTCTAGCCTGAGCGGCGGTGCTGTACAAGCTAGCGCGACGACGGCGGCGCGGAAAACGAGCCGGAGCACTCGTAAGGCTGAGGCAGAGAGGGTTCCGTTCTGCCCTACCGTCAATTCATCTGGCAAATGTCCGCTCACTGGCAAACAAGATGGACGAACTGCTGCTCCTCACTTCAAGGAACACGGACTTCAGCAGATCCGCCGCGCTGTGCTTTGTGGAAACGTGGCTCAGCGAACGAACCCCCCACCACACCGTGGAGCTAGCGGGGTTCCAGCTAACGCGAGCAGATCGCAGCGCGGAGCTCTCCGGAAAATCAAAGGGAGGTGGTCTCTGTTTCTACATTAATGAACGTTGGTGTACTGATGTCACAGTGTTGAAAGAGTTTTGCAGCCCTCTCCTAGAAATACTTGTCATAAACTGCCGGCCGTTCTATTCACCACGGGAGTTCTCCTCGATCGTCATGGCGGCTGTTTACATTCCACCACACGCACGTGCAAGTGAAGCCACGCAGAAACTGGCTGACCAGGTAACAGACATGGAGAAACTTCTACCAAACTCACTAATCATTGTTCTGGGTGATCTTAACAGGGCGAACCTCGCACACGAACTCCCCAGGTACAGACAGCACGTAACGTGTCCCACCAGAGCGGCACAGACTCTGGACCACTGCTACACCCTGATCAAGGATGCATACCACTCTGCGGATCGTGCAGCTTTAGGACTCTCGGACCACTGTCTAGTTCAGGGGTGGGCAAACTTTTTGACTCGCGGGCCGAACTGGGTTCTAAATTTGGACCGGAGGGCCGAACCAGGAGCAGATGGACGTAGGCTTTGTGTGAAGTCATATAAGCGACCTGTAAAGGTCATTGCATAAAAGATTTTGGCCTTTAGTAGGTAGTAAAGCATGGATATTCCAAACAAGTTTTTTGAAAACAAATGCATTTATTAACAGCATTAAAAAACAATAATAATAATAATTCACTAAAAAACTGCTATCGGTGATTCTCATAAAATACGACACTGTTATTATGAATAACAGTCTCCATCACTTCAGTGCCTGCAGGTCAGATTAATGAAAGATGTTTATTTTATGAGATCACATCAAACGGCAAACATTCTGACCAAATATATCATCTTGAAGAATCGGTGAAAGCATACATCCAAATAAAGTAATCAAAACAGCAACACGGTGAGGGGTATCTGAAAATCAGAGCAGAGTTTTAACTCACAAACACCTGGTAACAGAGGTGAGGAAACGGGAAACACTTCCCGTAAGCCTTAAGAACTTTACAGGTTAAGATTAGTCGCAAATAGGTGGTGCATCAATGTCCTTGAGCATCCTGCATTGTTTGAAAATGAGAATGGTCGCTAGTTTCAATCCGTGCTATGTGTATAAATCATATTCAAAATGCCTCCCCTTCATTTTCAGTGGGAACAGTGTGGTTGGTCTCCCTTTTTTGCTACTGCGTCATAGTCTGGAGTAAAATTTGTTGTGGCAATTCTTAGGAGAGATCCGAGGTGTTGGTCCGTTTACCTCGATCTGTGACGGGTTGATGTTGACGTTCATGTGGCTGAACGTCACGTCGCGTACGTCGAGCCAAATTGGCCACTCTTTTTTAACATTCGGCACTCACTTCTTTTCTTCGGGCCACTCATTTTAATGGAAGGATTCCAGGGGAAGGTTTGTGGGTGGCTTTAGCGCAAAACTGCATCTGAAAATTCAGCTCTAAATTCGGGACTGCAACGAATAGAGCGAGAGCGCGCTCATGCCCGTACTACTGAGTACGTATACGCACTTGAGTGTGCACCGAGCTTTCTGACACGGCTTCCGGTAGTAAATGCGCAGGCGAGCGCTTCGCCATCTACTGGGGAAACGCAGTCATTGCAGGAAAAATGACCCAAAAACAAAGTTTAATAATACAATTTGTTCAGGGTTGGCGGGCCGGATTAAACGGTCCCGTGGGCCGGATGTGGCCCGCGGGCCGTAGTTTGCCCACCCCTGGTCTAGTTCATCTGATCCCGGCCTACAGGCAGAAACTAAAAACTTCTAAGCCTGTGGTGAGGACTGTGAGGAAGTGGACAGTGGAGTCAAGGCAGGGTCCAAGCCTGCTTTGACTGCACCGATTGGGGAGCTTTCGAAGCTGCAGCTTCAGACTTGCATGAACTCACTGACACTGTCACATCATACATCAGTTTTTGTGAGGATCTGTGTGTGCAGATTAAGACCTTCTGCACGTACAACAACGACAAACCTTGGTTTACACCGAACCTCAGGAGGCTGTGCAAAGTCAAGGAGGAGGCCTACAGGAGCGGCGACCGCGACCTGTTCAGGCAGACCAGAAACACACTGAACCGAGAGGTCAGGAAAGCCAGGAGGTGTTACGGGGAGACCATGAAGAGACACATCTCTGCCAATCCTGATCCCTCAACAGTGTGGAAGGGTCTGCAGAGCATCACAGGCTACAAGAAACGAACCGTCCTGTGGAGAGCCTGTCATGCCTCGTTCCCAGTTTTTGTTATGTGTCATCGTTTCTGTGTCTGTGTGCTCGCCCCTCCCTTCCTGTGTGCCCTTGTTTAGAGTGATCACACGCACCTGCCTCTCGTTACCTGTGTTGTATTTAAGTTCTGTTTGAGTGTCACTTGCTGTCGGAGCATTGTGTGTCTGTGTGTGCGTGTGTAACACGTGGACCATGCATGTCTCACGGTCACGGTTGGTTTTGTTCCCGTCTTTTGTTTCGCAATTTAGTCGGTTAGTCTTGTTAGTTTGTTGGTTAGTCACGTCAGTTTGCCTAGTCTTTTTGAGTTTGTTGCAATAAACCCTGGTCCAAGCTGCACTTGGTCGCCCTGCTCCATTTCTCCACTCCGAAGCCGTGACAGAATGCTCCGACCATCACAGCGACCAGCGCTTGGACCTTCCAGGATCAGCTCCCGTCCGCGACCTGCAATCCACGGCCGTCGTCCGAGCAGGTTCCAGCACCATGGGCTTCGCGGCCGCCATCAGAGTTCCTCCCGGTGCGACCGGCTCCGCTGTTGCCATCGGACTTCGCCCATCGGCGACACCAGACTCGACGGCTGCCATCGGACTTTGCTCCAGCGACGCTGGACCCACGGCCGCCGTTGGTCTTTGTGCCAGCAGCGCCAGAACCTGCGATCATCACCCGACATCTAGGAAGGCAACATGCTTGACTCGTGCCGCTGCGCACAACTCCGCCTCCCCGAATCCCGCCGATTGCGGCATGGACTCCCCGAATGCCGCCGATTGCGGATCTGTTTCCCCGAGTTGCCGCCGATTGCGGATCTGTTTTCCCGAGTGTCCGCCGATTGCGGTTTTGTTTCCCCGGGTGTCCGCCGATTGCAGTTTTGTTTCCCCGGGTGTCCGCCCGATTGCGGCTCTGTTTCCCCGGGTGTCCGCCGATTGCGGCTCTGTTTCCCCGGGTGTCCGCCGATTGCGGCTCTGTTTCCCCGGGTGTCCGCCGATTGCGGTTTTGTTTCCCCGGGTGTCCGCCGATTACGGCTCTGTTTCCCCGGGTGTCCGCCGATTGCGGCTCTGTTTCCCCGGGTGTCCGCCGATTGCGGCTCCGTGTGCCCTAGTCGCCGCCCGAGTGCGGCTCTCTGCCCCTAGTCGCCGCCGCCCGAGTGCGGCTCTCTGCCCCTAGCCGCCGCCCGAGTGCGGCTCTCTGCCCCTAGCCGCCGCCCGAGTGCGGCTCTCTGCCCCTAGCCGCCGCCCCAGTGCGGCTCTCTGCCCCTAGCCGCCGCCCCAGTGCGGCTCTCTGCCCCTAGCCGCCGCCCGAGTGCGGCTCTCTGCCCCTAGTCGCCGCCCGAGTGCGGATCTGTTTGCCCCTAGTTGCCGCCCCAGTGCGGCTCTCTGCCCTTAGTCGCCGCCCCAGTGCGGCTCTCTGCCCCTAGTCGCCGCCCGAGTGCGGCTCTCTGCCCCTAGTCGCCGCCCCCCGAGTGCGGCTCTCTGCCCCTAGTCGCCGCCCCCCGAGTGCGGCTCTCTGCCCCTAGTCGCCGCCGCCCGAGTGCGGTTCTCTGCCCCTAGTCGCCGCCGCCCGAGTGCGGCTCTCTGCCCCTAGTCGCCGCCCCTCGAGTGCGGCTCTCTGCCCCTAGTCGCCGCCCCCCGAGTGCGGCTCTCTGCCCCTAGTCGCCGCCCGAGTGCGGCTCTCTGCCCCTAGTCGTCGCCCGAGTGCGGCTCTCTGCCCCCCCGCCCCCCCGCGTGCCGTCGTGAGGGATTGGATTTTTGGGACGTCGGGAGCCGTCCCTTGTGGGGGGGGTTCTGTCATGCCTCGTTCCCAGTTTTGGTTATGTGTCATCGTTTCTGTGTCTGTGTGCTCGCCCCTCCCTTCCTGTGTGCCCTTGTTTAGAGTGATCACACGCACCTGCCTCTCGTTACCTGTGTTGTATTTAAGTTCTGTTTGAGTGTCACTCGCTGTCGGAGCATTGTGTGTCTGTGTGTGCGTGTGTAACACGTGGACCATGCATGTCTCACGGTCACGGTTGGTTTTGTTCCTGTCTTTTGTTTCGCAATTTAGTCGGTTAGTCTTGTTAGTTTGTTGGTTAGTCACGTCAGTTTGCCTAGTCTTTTTGAGTTTGTTGCAATAAACCCTGGTCCAAGCTGCACTTGGTCGCCCTGCTCCATTTCTCCACTCCGAAGCCGTGACAGAGCCCAAGGCTTGCTAACTAGCTAAACAAGTTCTACTGCTGGTTTGATCGGATCTCCCACACAACGGGACTTCCTGCAGCACAATCTATATACCGTTTTTTTCCGTGTGTAGTGCGCAAAATTTAACTAATTTATTGTCCTAAAATCTGGGGTGCGCATTATACATGGGTACAAAAAAATTAAAAAAAATTTTTTTTTAATTTTTTTTTTTTTTTTAAAGAAAGTCATGGTACAACAAAACCAACAACAGGACTGACCGACAAAGTCGTGGAACAAAAAGACAGGGTGACATTACCAAAGACAGGAACAGAACCCAAACAGACATCATGACAGTAACACATGCAATGATCCAACGGTGAGCGAGGGGCAGACAGGACTTAAATCCAAAACACGTTACATCGATTGAGGCGACACAGGAAGAGAGGGGCGACGCGAACAGAAACTATGGCAACCTAGACACATAGCAAAACTGGGGACGAGACATGACAAATCTCCCTCGAAATAAAACTTGAAATCACCTTTCTTCTTGTTTGTTGTCAATCGCGCATCGCATTCAGCCATCCTGCCCAACACACTTACCGTTGTTTTCCGTGTATAGTGCGCAAAATCTAACGAATTTATTGTCCTAAAATCTGGGGTGCGCATTATACATGGGTACAAATTTTTTTTAATTTTTAAAAGGGGCGACGCGAACAGAAACTATGGCAACCTAGACACATAGCAAAACTGGGGACGAGACGTGACAAATGTCCCTCGAAATGAAACTTGAAATCACCAAGTTTTGGTTTCCAAGGGTGTTTTTATTCCTCTTCAACGTCTCTCCCATACAGAGCCGCCTTTTTCACGTCCGCACGCCTCGGTGGTGCGTTTATGGGCAGTCGGAGAAATCAACGCCACCAAAAAAAATTACATCCAGCCTAGTTAAGACCATACCAAAGACTATAAAAATGGGACCCATTGCCTCCCTGCGTGTGTGACAATCATTGGGACTTAAAAAAAAAAAAAAAAAATCATTAAAAAAAATTCATAAAAATTGGGTGCGTATTATACATGGGTACAGGCTTTTTTCCAGCATCAGCATGCCATTTTTAGGGTGCGGTGCGTATTATACATGGGGGCGCACTATACACGGAAAAAAACGGTACTCACCTCTCCCCACAGCTGCTTTGTCCACACCTCTATCATCGCTGTTACCCACTCTCTCTCTTGCAGAGGCCGCGCCCGCACTCCAGGTCCGCGAGGAGGAAGTGCGCCAGATGTTTCAAAGACAAAAGACCAGGAAGGCACCGGGCCAAGACGGCGTGTCACCTTCCTGCTTGAAAGTCTGCGCTGAGCAGCTGGCGCCCACCTTTGCACGGATCTTCAACCGTTCTCTGGAGCTGTGTGAGGTGCCCTCGTGCTTCAAGAGCTCCACCATCGTTCCAGTGGCCAAGAAGCCCGCCATCACAGGTTTGAATGACTATAGACCCGTCGCACTGACATCTGTGGTCATGAAATCTTTCGAGAGGTTAGTGCTGAACCACCCGAAGAAGGTCACAGGCCCCCTGCCTGACCCCCTCCAGTTTGCCTACCGGGCAAACAGGTCAGTGGATGATGCGGTCAACATGGGACTGCACTACATCCTGCACCACCTGGACAACCCAGGAACGTACGCCAGGATCCTGTTCGTGGACTTCAGCTCGGGGTTCAACACCATCGCTCCTGACATCCTCCAACAGAAGCTCATCCAGCTTGCGGTGCCTGCCTCCACCTGTCAGTGGATCACCAGCTTCCTAACCAACAGGAGACAGCGTGTGAGGCTGGGGGGCATCACATCTGACACCCGGACCACCAATACTGGAGCCCCTCAGGGGTGCGTCCTCTCCTCGCTGCTCTTCTCTCTCTACACCAGGGGTCACCAACCTTTTTGAAGTCGGGAGCTACTTCAAGGGCACCGAATAATGCAAAGGGCGACCACTTTGATAATACACTTCAGAAATAACAAAGTTACACAGTGTACCTTTAATTTTATATTTTTATTAATGATATTCTATGTGAAGACACTGAACATAAATGTTAGTGGGAAGCCTGGCATTGCATGCTCTTCACCAGTGTACTGTAAACTATTTTTAGAACTGGCCTATAGCCGACTGATGTGGTCGCTGCGGGTGACTGATGTGGTCGCCGCGGGTTGGTGACCCTTGCTCAACACCAATGATTTCTCCTCAGGTGACTTTCCTGTGAAGCTCCTGAAGTATGCAGACGATACCACTCTCATCGGACTGATCCAGGATGGTGATGAGACTGCGTACAGACAGGAGGTGGAGCGACTGGTCCACTGGTGCAGCCAAAACCACCTGGAGCTGAACCTGCTCAAGACCGTGGAGATGACAGTGGATTTCAGGCGAGTCCCTTCACCACTTTTACCCCTCACTATCCGCAGTAATACTATTCTCTCCACAGACACCTTCAAGTTCCTGGGAACCACAATCTCTCGGGACCTGAAATGGACCGGCCACATAGACTCTGTCCGGAAGAAGGCCCAGCAGAGGCTGTACTTCCTGAGACACAGACTTGGTAAACTAACATAACTCTCTAACAAAACCAACAACAGGACTGACCGACAAAGACGTGGAACAAAAAGACAGGGTGACGTTACCAAAGACAGGAACAGAAACCTGTGTTATTGGCAAATATTGTTTGTTTTTTAATCTCCATCGCGGACTGGACGTCATACGGAGGCAGTATAGATCCGATGCGAATAGTCCTCTTCTTGACTGACAATAAATGTGATAGTTTAATACAATCAGCAAATAACAAAATGCGTATTACAGGTAATATTTTACTTCACAACACTTTGCCTTGTTCCTTTTGTCTCTGCTGTTCACTTCAAACACGCTCCATACGAACGCAATGCTCTCGTATCAGACGCTTGCTCGATCACCTGCTCGTTTGCTGTCACAATATACCCTACACAAATCTGAAACGTTTGTTGCGGCTTCGAGTCACGACGAGGGGCAAGTTTTGGTTTCCAAGGGTGTTTCTATTCCTCTCCAACTTCTCTCCCATACAGAGCCGCCTTTTTTACATGTCCGCACGTCACTTTCCTCTTTTCATTTTAAACGAACTGATCGCGGTGGTGCCTTTACGGGCAGTCGGAGAAATCAACGCCAACAAAAAAAATACATCCAGCCTAGTTAAGACCATACCAAAGACTATAAAAATGGGACCCATTGCCTCCCTGCTTGGCACTCAGCATTAAGGGTTGGAATTGGGGGGTGAGATCACCAAATGATTCCCGAGCGCAGCGCTGCTGTTGCTCACTGCTCCCTAGGGGTGTAAATCGCGGGTTTTTTCACGATACGATACAATATCGATATAAAGAACTACGATACGATATTTGCCGATATCTTAAAGCCTGCTGCGATTCATTCACGATATATCGCGATATAGTGCTCTACGATCGATTTTTTTTTTTTTTTTTAATAAAAAATATAGAACAATATCCTGATTTATAACAATTCATACGCAAAATCAACAAGGTACTGCAAACTCTTTATTTAGGAAATTACAAGAGTATTGTAGTATACAAAGTGCTTATTTTAACACTGAACTTTGATGTCGTGTTTTTTCTTTAAATGTGCGGCGAGATTTGTGCTCCCTGAATATTTGATCACCGCATGGCAGGATTTACAAACTGCACGTGTCTTGTCCGTTGAGCCATCTTTTCTTTGGAATCCATAGTGCTTCCAAACGAATGACTTGAAGCCTAAAGGGGAGGTGATTTCCTCGTCTCTTTGGACACTAGCCATAGCACCAGCCCAGGAGCCGCGTACTAGTTGTCGCCTCCCCTTTCACGCGCGTGCTCTGCTCACAACACAACAACGCCGGGCGCACTGCTCCCGGAAAGAGGAAGCAAGCAACAATGAACTGGATTTCAAAATAAAGTCGCGTCTAATGTCCGAGGTCAAACACGGCAATATAAATCGATGTTTACCTTTAGCATCGATGCCAATAAATCGTAGAGCATTATATCGATTAATCGATGTGTATCGATGTATCGTTACACCCCTACTGCTCCCCTCTCTCCCAGGGGATGGATCGAAATCACACGAGGATGGGTCAAATGCAGAGGACAAATTTCACCACACCCAGATGCGTGTGTGATGATCATTGGGACTTAAAAAAAAAAAATTGGATGCGTATTATACATGGGTACAGGCTTTTTTCCAGTATCGACATGCCATTTTTAGGGTGCGTATTATACATGGGGGCGCATTATACATGGAAAAAAACGGTAAGGGTAAAAAAAGATTATGTTGCTTAAAATAACAGAAAACTGCAATCACTCGTCACCAAATTGTACGGTATGTGGACATCACTACTTATGCCTACGTACATCGACCTAAGAATACATGACAAAAATCAGCCCAATATTTTGTATTTTAAGGACAGAGCGCTTTAATGCTTAAGCAACAAAAGCTTCTGTAGTGAGCTACAGAAAGGTAAATGCTACATAGTTATAATATAGGGGTGATTCCTGTAATATTTTCAGAGGTTGATGTGCGCATAAGTGGAGACGTCAACATGAATTTTGGTTGCAGTTTATTTTTTTAATTAGTTGTTGAGACCATCCCTGGCACAATCACTGTACGGCAAGTGATGAGGAACATATTTTTTTGAAGTTGGCAATATGAACACGTCTCATAAAAAAAAAACACAAGAGCCACAAACCCTTTAGACATCAATAATGAAGATTCATTTTTGTTTCTGAGGTATATTCCCCATATGCACATTTAGTATGACATTCACAATAATTAGTAGACTTTAAGTTACAGTCTGATACGTAAATTGATTTACATATACGTAGACCTTCTGTCAATTTGCAAGTCAAGAAAACAAAGGGTTGCTTGCCCTTACCCAGTTTATAGTTGCTTGAAGGTGTTATCAGTTCCTGATGGCAAAGAAGGTAATTGCAATGTATTGTGACCATTTGCCTCAAAGGGAACATGATCCTATAGAAGCAGTAGTGCTCAGTACACTTACATATCCAGGCTGTGTCCTTAAAGAAGGGGTCGCTGGGTAAGCGGACACGCTCGCACGGACATACGGACGTGCAGACATCATGTACTGGGGAGACTTCGTGAGCAGAAATAAAATATTTCTCTAACCAAGATGGCTGTGTCAGGGAAGTCCTTTTCCTTCACCACTCAGCTCTGACAAATCGTATCGACCTACTCAGGATGATTTCTGTCTATGTTTTATATGTACTATAAATGTTGTTTCTGTTAATACTTGCCAGCGGTTGCTGCAGACAATGCCATTCAAGACTACTGGCTGGGACCGGCAGTGCTGCTTGAATGGAATATAGTAGCATCAAATATATGGATACATCTTTCCCTCTCTTGCCATTGTTATAACACCCAGCAAGAGTGCACCATTTTAAGAGCAACCGAGAAGCATGTTATGCAAATTCAAACAGTCGAATGCTATTGACCCAAGGTGGTGCATGGAAAAAACAGAAGTGACCATGTGAAAGTGAGAGGTTTAGTGACTTTTGACTTCAATTCATGACGCAAAGGTCCCGTTTTGTCCCATACATTTGTCCTATGACACAAATGTGATGACACTTTGTCCCGAAAATGCACACATGCTCCTCTTGATACAGAAGATGTGTAAGAATAGAGACTATAGTCTGAACTTGAGCTCCTCACACTCAGTTATGTACCTTATAAAAACACGTGGGAACCACATAAGATTTCATGACAACAGATGTCAGGGCGATAGGTCTGAAATCATTCAAACCTGTGATGGCGGGCTTCTTGGACACCGGTACGATGGTGGAGCTTCTGAACCACGAGGGCACCTCACACAACTCCAGGGAACGGATGAAGATCCGAGCAAAGGTGGGTGCCAGCTGTTCAGCACAGACTTTCAGGCAGGAGGGGGACCTTCTGTCTCCGCAACATCGGACACATCTCCTCCTCGCGGCTCTGAAGTGCGGGCGCGGCTTCTGAAAGAGAGAGAGTGGGTGATAATAGTAATGGAGGTGTAAACAGGGAGGTTGGGGGTGGGTTGATTGTGATGCAGGATGTCCTGTTGTGTGACTGGACCGTTCAAACCTGCAGTAAAACCTGTTTAGGTGGTTTGCAAGCTTTGGGTTCTCCACAGGAGACCACAGGGGAGATTGGTCTCTTGAAGCCCGTGATGCTCTGCAGGCCTTTCCACACCGATGAGGGATCAGGATTAGAAGAGAGGTGTCTCTCCAAACTCTGCCCATAGCTCCTCTTAGCTTTCCGGATCTCTCGGGTCAGTGTGTTTCTGGCCTGCCTGAACAGGTCACGGTCCCCACTCCTGTAGGCCCCCTCCTTGACTTTGCGCAGCATCCTGAGGTTCGGTGTAAACCAAGGTTTGTCGTTGTTGTACGTGCAGAAGGTCTTAATCTGCACACACAGATCCTCACAAAAACTGACGTATGATGTGACAGTGTCAGTGAGTTCATGCAAGTCTGAAGTTGCAGTTTCAAAAACACCCCAATCGGTGCAGTCAAAGCAGGCTTGGAGGTCCTGCTTTGACTCCACTGTCTATTTCCTCACAGTCCTCAACTGCTCTGTCCACACCTCTATCATCACTGTTCCCCACTCTCTCTCTTGCAGAGGCCGCGCCCGCACTCCAGGTCCGCGAGGAGGAAGTGCGCCAGATGTTCCAAAGACAAAAGACCAGGAAGGCACCGGGCCAAGACGGCGTGTCACCTTCCTGCTTGAAAGTCTGCGCTGAGCAGCTGGCGCCCACCTTTGCACGGATCTTCAACCGTTCTCTGGAGCTGTGTGAGGTGCCCTCGTGCTTCAAGAGCTCCACCATCGTTACAGTGGCCAAGAAGCCCGCCATCACAGGTTTGAATGACTACAGACCTGTCGCACTGACATCTGTGGTCATGAAATCTTTCGAGAGGTTAGTGCTGAACCACCTGAAGGATGTCACGGGCCCCCTGCTTGACCCCCTCCAGTTTGCCTACCGGGCAAACAGGTCAGTGGATGATGCGGTCAACATGGGACTGCACTACATCCTGCACCACCTGGAAACCCCAGGAACGTACGCCAGGATCCTGTTCGTGGACGTCAGCTCGGGGTTCAACACCATCGCTCCTGCCTGCCTCCACCTGTCAGTGGATCACCAGCTTCCTGACCAAAAGGAGACAGCGTGTGAGGCCGGTGGGCATCACATCTGACACCCGGACCACCAATACTGGAGCCCCTCAGGGGTGCGTCCTCTCCCCACTGCTCTTCTCTCTCTACACCAATGATTTCTCCTCAGGTGACTCTCCTGTGAAGCTCCTGAAGTGTGCAGACCCCACTCTCATCGGACTGATCCAGGACGGTGATGAAACTGCGTAGAGACAAGAGGTGGAGCGGCTGGTCCACTGGTGCAGCCAAAACCACCTGGAGGTGAACCCGCTCAAGACCGTGGAGATGACAGTGGACTTCAGGCGAGACCCTTCACCACTTTTACCCCTCACTATCCGCAGTAATACTATTCTCTCCACAGACACATTCAAGTTCCTGGGAACCACAATCTCTCGCGACCTGAAATGGACCGGCCACATAGACTCTGTCCGGAAGAAGGCCCAGCAGAGGCTGTACTACCTGAGACAGCTCAAGAGGTTCAACGTGCCGCGAGAGCTTCTGAAGACCTTCTACACTGCCATCATCCTGTCTGTCCTCTGCACCTCCTTCACTGTCTGGTTTGGATCGGCCTCCAAACCAGACAAGCACAGGAAACCAGGAAACGTGCAACGAACATCTCTACAGACCCTTCTCACCCAGGTTGCAGTCTGTTTGAACTACTCCCCCCCGGACGGCGTTATAGAGCTCGGTACGCCAAAACCAGCAGACACAGAGACAGCTTCTTCCCCCAGGCTGTTGCTCTGATGAACTCACACCACTCTTAGGGTCTCAGAGACATTACTGTGCAATAACATCCAGCTCTTCACACCTTTTTTGCCATTTTTCACATGTCCTGAGTGTTGTTAGTCACCTAAATGTTGAACAGAGGGTGTGTTTTACCGAAGTCAAATTTCTTGTTTGGCACGCTCAAACATGGCGAATAAAAACACTCTTGAATCTTGAATCTTGAAAGCTTTAACCTGCCACCTCTGTCAACAGCACCCATGCCACGGCTCACTGAGGATGGGATGTATTATAGTGAGAACTGATTTGAAAAGGCTAATGTTTACTTTGACATCAGGTTTGTCAGAATCAGAATCAGCTTTATTGACTAACTTTCTGCATGCCAAAGAGGGAATTTGACTCCGGTTGCTCTCAGCCTTGGTACAACATTTAAGTGACTGACAACATTCAGGTAACTAACAACATTTAAGTGGTGAGAGCAGGATGTTATTGCATAGTGATGTCTCTGAGTCTCTATGAGTGGTGTGAGTTCATCAGAGCGACAGCCTGGGAGAAGAAGCTGTGTCTGTGTCTGCTGGTTTTGGCGTACAGCGCTCTGTAACGCCGTCCGGAGGGGAGTAGTTTGAACAGACTGTGACCTGGGTGAGAAGGGTCTGCAGAGATATTACTTGGACGTTTCCTGGTCCTGGAGAGATACAAGTCTTGGATAGATGGTTGGTCCCGATTATCTTTTCTGCAGACCTTATTTATAATAATATAATAACAATATAATAATAATAATGACCTTGTTGGGTATCCCATTGAGAACGTGTTGTTTTATAAGGCCTCTTTGGAAAACACTCATATAAATCCTGGCATTTCTGATAACAAAAAAAAAACTTTTATAGCTGTAGCATAATGGTCCCATATAATTCCTTTTCAGTGTTATTTGAAGAAAAACATATGCTTTTCAAGCGGGAGACTGGCCATGATATAAATAAAGCACACTATATATTTAGAATAGCTGTGGTTAATTAGTCAGCTCATGAGTTAGTGGTCAATCTTGATCAAACTGACATTTCCCATATGCTTCTGAACCACAATGCTATCATGTTTCAATTGTAGGATGTCTTGGGATATTTGTTGTTTACAATGTGCGTTACAACGTTAGGGGTAATTGATCGCTGTGATGTGCGTGTCGGGACTCATTGGATTTTTCCGCAAAGCTAGTTGAAAGCAGCGGGGGCTGTGCTGCAGCAGCAGATGAAAAGTCTCCTTGGACCATTGCAACCCCAGCACTCATCGAATGAACATGTGCATGCACGTACAAACACATGTGCACATTCCAATTACTCATCTAGCTACATCAACACATGTGGATAGTGACAACCAAAATTAAGAGCAGATTGGATGTAGAACCTTTGAGAAGAAAGAGGGAATAAATGGAGAGAAAATCTCTGTGACAATCACTTCAAGTACAGTTTTACCATATGTCGTCTTGCATTTATAGATTTCTATTGTTATGTGCTTCAGCACATAACACATTTCTAAATCTACGACGTTTACTATTCAGCTATTTTCTCTACCGCTTGTCTTCTTTACAGACGTGGGTGAGATGGAGCCCATTCTGACTGACCTTTGCTAGGATACACTGGTGACAGGTCGGCAGGCATGTGTATAGTGTCACAAACAACCATTCACACCTATGAAGAATTGATAAATGAATTCCACACAGGAGGGTGTAAGCTAAGATTTGAACCCAAAACCTCGTGTTTTTCTGAGAAGATGCTAACCATTGTGATAACTTTATTGGCTGTTTGAAATACTTTAAATAATTTTGTTCGAGTTTGCAGATCTACTGCATAAGTGAACGGAATTGATGTACAATAAGTGCAACTTTTACGCACCAACGGCAGAAACGTTGTTAAGGCATTTATTGGAAATGTCCCATGTGCCACACCAAAACATCCTATTTACAAGTTAACACTAGAGCAGCGGTTCTTAACTTTGCCGGAGGTACCGAAGTCCACCAGTTTCATATACGCATTCACCAAACCCCTCTTTAATGAAAAATAACATTCTTTTTATCAAATTTAACACATAGATGTTTTTACTGGTGCAAATAATGAGCCGTGCATGAACATCACTTGTTCAAAGAACAAAACCAACACAATGCATGAACTCACAACAAATTACCGTTTTTTTCCGTGTATAGTGCGCAAAATTTAACGAATTTATTGTCCTAAGATCTGGGGTGCGCATTATACATGGGTACAAAAATATTTTAATTTTTTTAAAATTTTTTTTTTTTTTTTTTAAGAAAACAAAACCAACAACAGGACTGACCGACAAAGTCGTGGAACAAAAAGACAGGGTGACATTACCAAAGACAGGAACAGAAAGCAAACAGACATCATGACAGTAACACATGCAATGATCCGACGGTGAGCGAGGGGCAGACAGGACTTAAATACAAAACACGTTACATCGATTGAGGTGACACAGGAAGAGAGGGGCGACGCGAACAGAAACTATGGCAACCTAGACACATAGCAAAACTGGGGACGAGACATGACAAATCTCCCCCGAAATAAAACTTGTAATCACCTTTCTTCTTGTTTGTTGTCAATCGCGCATCGCATTCAGCCATCCTGTCCCAACACACTTAGTCAAAAAAATCCATAATTGACGACACATCGTTTGATGCGATGGTGCAATCCTTGATGGTGTGTTATTGTCAAATATTGTTTGGTTTTTAATCTCCATCGCGGACCGGACGTCATGCGGAAGCAGTATGACTGTGCTTGCGCGGAAGCAGTATGACTGCGCATGCGCACTATGGGTCAGCTGCGCAGAACGGATGCGCAAGACACGTCAGCTATTTACTAATTAGCGAGAGTTTGGTTTAATTAGCATTTTCATCAGAATGGATAAGAGAGCAAGTTATACTGTAGCATTTCGAAAGAAAGTCATTGAAGTGGCAGAAGAATTAGGCAATAGGGCAGCTGCGCGCCAATTTGACGTCAATGAGTCAAACATAAGACTCTGGAGGAAGAAAAAAAATCAATTTGATACAGCGAAGGCTTCAGCAATATAGTCCTCTTCTCTTCTTGACTGACAATGAATGGGATAGTTTAATACAATCAGCAAATAACAAAATGCGTATTACAGGTCGGTCATATTTTATTTCACAACACTTTGCCTTGTTCCTTTCGTCTCTGCCGTTCACTTCAAACACGCTCCATACGAGCGCAATGCTCTCGTATCAGACAAGGCTTGCTCGATCACCTGCTCGTTTGCTGTCACAATGTACCCTACCCAAATCCGAAACATTTGTTGCGGCTCCGAGTCACGACGAGGGGCAAGTTTTGGTTTCCAAGGGTGTTTTGATTCCTCTTCAACGTCTCTCCCATACAGAGCCGCCTTTTTCACGTCCGCACGCCTCTTTCCCGTGCGCGCACGGAGCGCGGTGGTGCGTTTATGGGCAGTCGGAGAAATCGACGCCAACAAAAAAAATTACATCCAGCCTAGTTAAGACCATACCAAAGACTATAAAAATGGGACCCATTGCCTCCCTGCGTGTGTGACGATCATTGGGACTTAAAAAAAAAAAAAAAAATGTCATAAAAAAAAATTCATAAAAATTGGGTGCGTATTATACATGGGTACAGGCTTTTTTCCAGCATCAGCATACCATTTTTAGAGTGCGTATTATACATGGGGGTGCACTATACACGGAAAAAAACGGTAAATGTCTTTCAAGGAGGGGAGGGAAGCACCAATAATCTTACCAGCCGTGTTCACTATGCGCTGCAGGACCATGTTCCATGCCTCCATTGTTGAACCAGCCGACCGGAGCTGTGGTCGTAAGGTGGTCGGTGCTTGTCGTGCCGGCAATCCCCTAACCCGCTGGTGGACACTGGGGGTAAGGGATGCCGTCAAGCTGAAGAAGGAGTCCTATCGGGCCATTTTGGCCTGCGAAACTCCGGAGGCAGCTGACAGGTACTGGATGGCCAAGCGGAACGCGGCTTCAGCGGTTGCTGAGGAAAAAACCCGGGCGTGGGAGGAGTTTGGCGAGGCCATGGAGATTGACTTCCGGACGGCTTCGAGGAAATTCTGGTCCACCATTCGGCGTCTCAGGAGGGGGAAGTAGTGCACCGTCAACACTGTTTACTAGGGGTGTAACGATTCATCGATACACATCGATTAATCGATATACCGTTTTTTTCCGTGTATAGTGCGCCCCCATGTATAGTACGCACCCCTAACAATGGCATGCTGATGCTGGAAAAAAGCTTGTACCCATGTATAATACGCACCCAATTTTTATGAATTCTTTAAAAAAAAATTTTTAATTTATTTATTTATTTTTTTTAAGTCCCAAAGATCGTCACACACGCAGGGAGGCAATGGGTCCCATTTTTAAAGTCTTTGGTATGGTCTTAACTAGGCTGGATGTCATTTTTTTTGTTGGCGTTGATTTCTCCGACTGCCCCTAAACGCACCACCGCGCTCCGTGCGCACACGGCGGCTCTGTATGGGAGAGACGTTGAAGAGGAATAAAAACACCCTTGGAAACCAAAACTTGCCCCTCGTCGTGACTCGGAGCCGCAACAAATGTTTCGGATTTGTGTAGGGTACATTGTGACAGACGGCAAACTAGCAGGTGATCGAGCGAGCGTCTGATACAAGAGCATTGCGGTCGTATGGAGCGTGTTTGAAATGAACAGCAGAGACGAAAGGAACAAGGCAAAATGTTGTGAAATAAAATATTACCTGTAATACGCATTTTGTTATTTGCTGATTGAAACTGCTAATTAAACTGTGAATTGAAACTAATAGGTGGAGAACTGAACTCTCGCTCTTTATATAGCTGACGTGTCTTGCGCAACCGTTCTGCGCATCTGTAATGGCGGCCTCCGTATGACGTCCGGTCCGCGATGGAGATTAAAAAACAAACAATATTTGACAATAACACACCATCGAGGATTGCACCATCGCATCAAACGATGTGTCGTCAATTATGAATTTTACTAAGTGTGTTGGGCAGGATGGCTGAATGCGATGCGCGATTGACAACAAACAAGAAGAAAGGTGAGTTTTATTTCGGGGGAGATTTGTCATGTCTCGTCCCCAGTTTTGCTATGTGTCTAGGTTGCCATAGTTTCTGTTCGTGTCACCCCGCTCTTCCTGTGTCACCTCAATCGATGTAACGTGTTTTGTATTTAAGTCCTGTCTGCCCCTCGCTCACCGTTGGATCATTGCATGTGTTACTGTCATTCTGTTCCTGTCTTTGGTAATGTCACCCTGTCTTTTTGTTCCACGACTTTGTCGGTCAGTCCTGTTGTTGGTTTTGTTGTACCATGACTTTCTTTAAGAAAAAAAAAAAAAAAAAATTTAAAAAAAAAAAATTAAAATTTTTTTTTTTTGTACCCATGTATAATACGCACCCCAGATTTTAGGACAATAAATTAGGAAAATATTGCGCACTATACACGGAAAAAAACGGTAATGCTCTACGATTTATTGGCATCGATGCTAAACGTAAACATCGATTTATATCGCCGTGTTTGACCTCGGACATTAGACGCGACTTTATTTTGAAATCCAGTTAATTGTTGCTTGCTTCCTCTTTCCGGGAGCAGTGCGCGCGGCACTGTTGTGTTGTGAGCAGAGCAGGCACGTGAAAGGGGAGTCGACAACTAGTACGCGGCTCCTGGGCTGGTGCTATGGCTAGTGTCCAAAAAGACGAGGAAATTTGCTCCCCTTTAGGCTTCAAATCATTTGTTTGGAAGCACTTTGGATTCCAAAGAAAAGATGGCTCAACGGACAAGACACGTGCAGTTTGTAAATCCTGCCATGCGGTGATCAAATATTCAGGGACCACAAATCTCGCCGCACATTTAAAGAAAAAACACGACATCAAAGTTCAGTGTTAGAATAAGCACTTTGTATACTACAATACTCTTGTAATTTCCTAAATAAAGAGTTTGCAGTACCTTGTTGATTTTGCGTATGAATTGTTATAAATCAGGATATTGTTCTATATTCCAACCTCGACATTGCCACCTAGCCTCTGAATCAATACACTTATTAGAGTGTTGCTGAGATGTCAGACTTTTGGGTGCACTAACGAGTGTGAGAAATGTTCAGGTGCTGAGTGATCCAGCAGCCTTGTCTCAAGATGGCTGACCTGTGACTATGCCATTTCACATTGGCTCGCTACGAACAAAATGGTGTTGTATGAGGGGCCCAGTTTCATGCACGCTTCTATAGCGAGTTGGACTAGCAGCATTTGCGAACATTTTAACATTGATTTTTCAGGTTAGGGATTTATTAGCACAGCATATGAATATTTTTTTTAGCATGTTTAATACTGGCTCCCATGCACTACTCTGCGAGTGGACGTGTTTTGAGAGGCAGAGTGCGTGCGCCGCTACCCTTGTACTTCGGGACGCATTGGCGCACCATGTCCCGAGTCAGAGTGCCGGGTGCGCACACTGCCACTCTGTATTTGGTGCACTCTGAAATTTTGAACGGCAAAAACCAAGCAATGCACTGAACTTACAACCGGTCACACTTGAACTTGTGTGTTAGGAGTAAATTTTCCAATGTACCCTTAGTATATAGCTTGTCATAGTAAAGAAATTCTTAATGTCATCTGCTGCTGTCAATCAGAGCCTGACCACGCCCAACCATGTCCCCGTTCCATTACCATTGATTTATTATAGACAACTCTATAATACGCCTTTGAATGATGCAACTTTTGCATTCGCTAATTTATGCTCATTTTGTGAGTTAAAAGAATGTACATGGCTCTTTCCTTTCACATGGTGGTTAAAGTCAGCACACAGGAAACCATTAAAACACTTGCTGCCAAGACTTTGGTAAGACCTTAGACCACGTAGTTGTGCTTTACTGGCTAGACCATGAAATCTGAACACTTGATTCACTTGCGGGTTGTGTCCTGCCTGATTTGATTGACTCAAACCATTTTAATGGATTGGGGTTTAAATCCATCTTTCAACACAATTTGCTGATTAAATCTGTCTGTGTTTTTGGTGTCTGACAGTTTGTGCTTGTGGGATTTTTGCATTACACTGTAAATAGCTGGTACTTGCCTCTGGAATCCTCCATACAATCGTCACCGTACAATACTCATACAACCGCAAGCTATAAATCATGGCTATGTTAAGGAGGAAAATAGCTCAATTTCCTTAAAAATGCAGGGATGGTTAAATGTTTTGACAGGCTCCTCGCTGCAGGAGGAGCTGGAGACACAAACCCTCCAGTGTAATCTTTGTTTATGAACTAAGAATGTTTTGCTGCTGAGAGAAATCTCACTGATTAAGTGCAACTATTTTGACAATACATCAAGTGCATTGTCACAGTGTGACACAGTGTGGAGATGAATTTAGGACCTTGAAAACTGACCAACATGTTCCCAGCCTCCTCCCAAAGCTGTCTGGAAACTGCGCCTGTTTTTTATAGTTTTGCTGTTATAAGGCACTGAATAATTTGAATAAAAATGTCCTTTTGTTTATTTGTGAATGAACAGTCATGTTTAAACATCAGGACATGTGAATTCGTATAAATGCACAAACTCCTAAAATGCAAATACATGTGTCTTCATTTTTAGCACAGAGGCCCTCACCAGACAACTCGGAGGAGCTCTGGGGATACAAGGACCCTTTATTAAAGATGGCATACAGGTCTCCTTCATAAGGTCCACATGGGGAATTTATAACATCTGACATAAGCATTTGTGAAAGCAGCTTGTGGTTCTGTCTCATATTTTGGGCAGCTGATGAATTCCTGTCCTATACTAATGGTAGTCTATTTTCTGTCACGGTGCGGAGTAGAGAAATGGAGCAGGGCGACCAAGTGCAGCTTGGACCAGGGTTTATTGCAGCAAACTCAAAAGACTCGGCAAACTGACGTGACTAAACAACCAACTAACAAGACTAACAGACCAAAGCGTGAAACAAAAGACAGGAACCAAACAAACCGTGACCGTGAGACATGCATTGTCCACATCTTACGCACACAGACACATAACCCAAACTGGAGACGAGGCATGACAGAACCCCCCCACAAGGGACGGCTCCCGACGTCCCAAAAACCCAACCCCCTATGGCGGCACGCGGGGAGGCGGGGGGGCAGAGCGCCGCGCTCGGGCGGCGACTAGGGGCAGAGAGCCGCACTGGGGCGGCGACTAGGGGCAGAGAGCCGCACTGGGGCGGCGGCTAGGGGCAGAGAGCCGCACTGGGGCGGCAACTAGGGGCAAAGAGCCGCACTGGGGCGGCAACTAGGGGCAGGGAGCCGCACTCGGGCGGCAACTAGGGGCAGAGAGCCGCACTGGGGCGGCGACTAGGGCAAACGGAACCGCAATTGGCGGCGACTTGGGCAAACGGAACCGCAATCGGCGGACACCCGGGGAAACAGAGCCGCAATCGGCGGACACCCGGGGAAACAGAGCCGCAATCGGCGGACACCCGGGGAAGCAGATCCGCAATCGGCGGACACCCGGGGAAACAGATCCGCAATCGGGCGGCGACTAGGGGCAAACAGATCCGCACTCGGGCGGCGACTAGGGGCAAACAGATCCGCACTCGGGCGGCGACTAGGGCAAACGGAACCGCAATCGGCGGCGACTTGGGCAAACGGAACCGCAATCGGCGGACACCCGGGGAAACAGAGCCGCAATCGGCGGACACCCGGGGAAACAGAGCCGCAATCGGCGGACACCCGGGGAAACAGAGCCGCAATCGGCGGACACCCGGGGAAACAGATCCGCAATCGGCGGACACCCAGGGAAACAGATCCGCAATCGGTCGGCGACTAGGGGCAAACAGATCCGCACTCGGGCGGCGACTAGGGGCAAACAGATCCGCACTCGGGCGGCGACTAGGGCTAACGGAACCGCAATCGGCGGACACCCGGGGAAACAAAGCCGCAATCGGCGGGCACCCGGGGAAACAGAGCCGCAATCGGCGGACACCCGGGGAAACAAAACCGCTATCGGCGGACACCCGGGGAAACAGAGCCACAATCGGCATTCTGGGAGGCGGAGTTGTGCGCAGCAGCAGGAGTCGAGCATGTTGCCTTCCTAGATGTGGGGTCGGGTGATGATCGCAGGTTCGGGCGCTGCTGGCACAAGGACCAACGGCGGCCGTGGGTCCAGCATCACTGGAGCAAAGTCCGATGGCAGCCGTCGAGCCGATGGCGCCGGGAGGAACCCCGATGGCGGCCGCGGATCCGGCGTCGCTGGAGCGACGTCCGACGGCGGCCGCGAGTCTGGCGTCGCAGATGGGCGAAGTCCGATGGCAACAGCGGAGCCGGTCGCACCGGGAGGAACTCTGATGGCGGCCGCGAAGCCCATGGCGCTGGAACCTGCTCAGACGACGGGCGTGGATCGGGCGTCGTGGACGGGAGCTGATGGTGGAGCTGGTCCAAGCGCTGGTCGCTGTGATGGTCGGAGCATTCTGTCACGGTGCGGAGTAGAGAAATGGAGCAGGGCGACCAAGTGCAGCTTGGACCAGGGTTTATTGCAGCAAACTCAAAAGACTCGGCAAACTGACGTGACTAAACAACCAACTAACAAGACTAATTGCATCAACAATGGAATTTCTTATGGAACAATGTGTGGAGCACAGTCCTAACGTAATGATGGATCACAATTGATAAAAGTACAGAGTTGGTAGGAGAATGCAGTGATGCACACATGGATGTTGGATAAGCTTCTTAACTTACGTAAATACTACATTTCTCATTTGGATGGTTATTGAGCTTTATTGTAAGAGTTATATTTGCTATGGAAAAAAACTGTTGTAAAATGTTATTACCGTATTTTCCGGATTATAAATCGCAGTTTTTTCATAGTTTGGCAAGGGGTGCGATTTATAATCAGGAGCAATTTATATGTGAAATTATTATATTATATTCCATTCCATTCTATTCCATTCCATTCCATTCCATTCCATTCCATTCTATTCTATTCTATTCTATTCTATTCTATTCTATTCTATTCTATTCTATTCTATTCTATTCTATTCTATTCTATTCTATTCTATTCTATTCTATTCTATTCTATTCTATTCTATTATATTATATTATATTATATTATATTATATTATATTATATTATATTATATTATATGTTTGGCAAGGGGTGCGATTTATAATCAGGAGCAATTTATATGTGAAATTATTATATTATATTCCATTCCATTCCATTCCATTCCATTCCATTCCATTCCATTCCATTCCATTCCATTCCATTCCATTCCATTCCATTCCATTCCATTCCATTCCATTCCATTATATTATATTATATTATATTATATTATATTATATTATATTATATTATATTATATTATATTATATTATATTATATTATATTATATTATATTATATTATATTATATTATATTATATTATATTATATTATATTATATTATATTATATTATATTATATTACCGTTTTTTTCCGTGTATAGTGCGCAATATTTTACTAATTTATTGTCCTAAAATCTGGGGTGCGTATTATACATGGGTACAAAGAAATTTTTTTTTAATTTTTTCTTTTTTTTTTTTTTTTTTAAATAAAGTCATGGTACAACAAAACCAACAACAGGACTGACCGACAAAGTCGTGGAACAAAAAGACAGGGTGACATTACCAAAGACAGGAACAGAATGACAGTAACATATGCAATGATCCAACGGTGAGCGAGGGGCAGACAGGACTTAAATACAAAACACGTTACATCGATTGAGGTGACACAGGAAGAGCGGGGTGACACGAACAGAAACTATGGCAACCTAGACACATAGCAAAACTGGGGACGAGACATGACAAATCTCCCCCGAAATAAAACTCACCTTTCTTCTTGTTTGTTGTCAATCGCGCATCGCATTCAGCCATCCTGCCCAACACACTTAGTAAAATTCATAATTGACGACACATCGTTTGATGCGATGGTGCGTGCAATCCTCGATGGTGTGTTATTGTCAAATATTGTTTGTTTTTTAATCTCCATCGCGGACCGGACGTCATACGGAGGCCGCCATTACAGATGCGCAGAACGGTTGCGCAAGACACGTCAGCTATATAAAGAGCGAGAGTTCAGTTCTCCACCTATTAGTTTCAATTCACAGTTTAATTAGCAGTTTCAATCAGCAAATAACAAAATGCGTATTACAGGTAATATTTTATTTCACAACACTTTGCCTTGTTCCTTTCGTCTCTGCTGTTCATTTCAAACACGCTCCATACGACCGCAATGCTCTTGTATCAGACGCTCGCTCGATCACCTGCTAGTTTGCCGTCTGTCACAATGTACCCTACACAAATCCGAAACATTTGTTGCGGCTCCGAGTCACGACGAGGGGCAAGTTTTGGTTTCCAAGGGTGTTTTTATTCCTCTTCAACGTCTCTCCCATACAGAGCCGCCGTGTGCGCACGGAGCGCGGTGGTGCGTTTAGGGGCAGTCGGAGAAATCAACGCCAACAAAAAAAATGACATCCAGCCTAGTTAAGACCATACCAAAGACTTTAAAAATGGGACCCATTGCCTCCCTGCGTGTGTGACGATCTTTGGGACTTAAAAAAAAAAAAAAAAAAAATTAAAAAAAATTCATAAAAATTGGGTGCGTATTATACATGGGTACAAGCTTTTTTCCAGCATCAGCATGCCATTGTTAGGGGTGCGTACTATACATGGGGGCGCACTATACACGGAAAAAAACGGTATATTATATTATATTATATTATATTATATTATATTATATTATATTATATTATATTATATTATATTATATTATATTATATTATATTATATTATATTATATTATATTATATTATATTATATTATATTATCCATCCATTTTCTGAACCGCTTAGTCCCCACGGGGGTCGCGGGTGTGCTGGAGCCTATCCCAGCCGTCATTGGGCAGTAGGCGGGGGACACCCTGAACGGTTGCCAGCCAATTGCAGGGCACACAGAGACAAACAACCATTTGCACTCGCACTCACACCTAGGGACAATTTGGAGTCTTCAATCGGCCTACCAAGCTTTTGTTTTTGGGATGTGGGAGGAAACCGGAGTGCCCGGAGAAAACCCACGCGGAACATGCAAACTCCACACAGGGAGGGCCGGAGGTGGAATCGAACCCGCACCCTCCTAACTGTGAGGCGGACCCAGTGCACCACCGAGCCACCTGCAAGTTGATCTTTCTTTTTTATTTCTTTTTTGTTTTCTGTTAATAACATGGGGGGCACGAAATGTTTTCTTCTCCCTGGGGGGGCATCACAGAAAATTGAGAAGCACTGCTCTACACCAACGATTGCTCCTCAGGAGACCCTTCTGTGAAGCTGGTGAAGTATGCAGACGACACCGCTCTCATCGGACTAATCTGGGATGTTGACAAGACTGCGTACAGACAGGAGGTGGAGCGGCTGGTCCACTGGTGCAGCCAAAACTACCTGGAGCTGAACCCACTCAAGACCGTGGAGATGACAGTGGACTTCAGGAGAAACCCTTCACCACTTCCAACCCTCACCATCCTCAGTAATGCTATTCCCACCACAGACACCTTCAAGTCCCTGGGATCCCCAATCTCCCGGGACCTGAAATGGATCGCCCCCATAGACAGCAGAGGTTGTACTTTCTGAGACAGCTCAGGAAGTTCAACCTGCCACAGGAGCTTCTGAAGACCTTCTACACTGCCATCATCCAGTCTATACTCTGCACCTCCATCACTGTTTGGTTTGGATCGGCCGCCAAACTAAACAAGCACAGACTGCAACGGACAATCAGGTCTGCGGAAAAGATAATCGGGACCAACCTCCCATCTATCCAAGACTTGTACTTATCCAGGACCAGCAAACGTGCAAGTAACATCTCTACAGACCCTTCTCAACCAGGTCTGTTCAAACTACTCCCCTCTGGACGGCGTTACAGAGCGCTGTACGCCAAAACCAGCAGACACAACTTCTTCTCCCAGGCTGTTGCTCTGATGAACTCACACTACTCATAGAGTCTCAGAGACATCACTGGGCAATAACATCCTGCTCTTGCCACTTGAATGTTGTTAGTCACCTGAATGTTGTTAGTCACTTAAATGTTGTACAGAGGCTGAGATCAAGCGGAGTCAAATTCCTTGTTTGGCATGCATAAACTTGGCCAATAAAGCTGATTCTGATTCTGTATGTCACGCAAGAAGGCCAGAGCCGAATCGTATCCTTCACCTCTGAGGCGGATGTGCTCACCAATGTGTCCAATATACAAGATTACATTAAATATAGGATGACACGGATGACGAATCATGAGCAGAGGTGATTGTGAGATAAACCTGTTAGAACAACTGCATTTGGTCAACATGTATTATCATACAAGGGCTGTGTGTAATAGAATAGTTTGCCAACTTACGTAAGGAATGCGCCAAGTTGGACAACATTTAAGAATTATTTTAAGGAATGTTTAATATCAACACAAACCTTTGAGCGCATTTCACAAGAACCTAGATTAGCACTTTGAAACATAACATGCATTATATATTATTTACATTGTTCAAAAAATCTACACTTTAGAGACGTTCAATACATCAGTAAGTTAAGATTAGTGCAATATGGGGTACATTTATGAAAGTTCTTAATAAATATTTCTATTAAATAAATTATAATAATCCAATCCCTGAGTTTCTGGTCATGAACTTCTAACTTTGTTTTTGTCTTTTTTTGGTGATGTTTGTGTCCTATGCTTTTTCAGTTTTAGATTTTACTGTCAACGTCAAGATGTCCATGAACTACAGATGGAAAGTAGCCATTGGATATATATATCTCCACATCTCGCCCATCCCTAAGGTGGCAGAGAACGGGCGAGCCAAGATCCTGTGGGACTTCCAGATCCAGACTGACAAGATGGTGATGGCGAACCAACCGGACATTGTGGTGGTGGACAAACAGCAGAAGAAGGCCGTTGTAGTGGATATAGCAATACCAAGCGATGGCAACATCAGGAAAAAAGAACTTGAGAAGCTAGAGAAATACCAGGGCCTCAAAGAAGAGCTTGAGAAGGCCTGGAAAGTGAAGGCCTCGGTGGTGCCCGTGGTCATTGGGGCACTTGGGGCAGTGACCCCCAAACTGGAGGAGTGGCTACAGCAGATTCCAGGAACAACATCAGACATCTCAGTCCAGAAGAGTGCAGTGCTAGGAACAGCCAAAATACTGCGCAGAACCCTCAAGCTCCCAGGCCTCTGGTAGAGGACCCGAGCTTGGAGTGGGAGACCACCCGCGGAGGGTGAGAGGGGAATTTTTTTTTTATATATATAGATAGATAGATAGATAGATAGATAGATAGATAGATAGATAGATAGATAGATAGATAGATAGATAGATAGATAGATAGATAGATAGATAGATAGATAGATAGATAGATAGATAGATAGATAGATAGATAGATAGATAGATAGATAGATAGATAGATAGATAGATAGATAGATAGATAGATAGATAGATAGATAGATAGATAGATAGATAGATAGATAGATAGATAGATAGATAGATAGATAGATAGATAGATAGATAGATAGATCGATCCATCCATCCATCCATCCATCCATCCATCCATCCATCCATCCATCCATCCATTTTCTTCCGCTTATCCAGGGTCGGGTCGCGGGGACAGCAGCTTTAGGAGGGACTCCAAGACTTCCCTCTCCCCAGCCACTTCATCCAGCTCATCCCGGGGATCCCAAGGCGTTCCCACGCTAGCCGAGAGACATAGTCTCTCCAGCGTGTCCTGGGTCATCCACGGGATCTCCTACCGGTGGGACATGCCCGGAACACCTCCCCAGGGAGGTGTCCAGGAGGCATCCTGATGAGAAGCCCGAGCCAGTTCATCTGGCTCCTCTCAACGTGGAGGAGCAGCTGCTCTACTCCGAGTCTCTCCTGGATGACCGAGCTTCTCACCTTAAGTCGAAGTCTGCTTTATTGTCAACGTCTTCACATGCCGAGACACACAAAGAGATCGAAATTACGTTTTCTCTATCCCACAGTGACAAGACATATTACACGATAGACATACAAGTAAACGACGCAATATAAAAAAAACAAGAAGGCACAAACAATAAATAATAAGAGTAATAATAAATAATAAATAAACAGATAACACAACAAATAAGAGCCAGTGTGCATACAGACAGTAAAAGTACAGGACGCTACGCAGAACGGGGAAGCGAGTTCAGGATCCTAACAGCCTGGAGTATGAAGCTGTTTGAGAGTCTGGTGGTGCTTCCCAGAGGGCAGAAGCTCGAACAAAGAGTGAGCGGGGTGACTCACATCACTCACAATCGTGGTCGCCTTGCTCTCAAAGGGAGAGCCCGGACACCCTGCGGAGGAAACTCATTTCGGAAATGCGGACCAACCTCTGGCATCGGTGATAACCGCCCTTATCAGTTGGCTCGGCACCCCGTACCCCCGAAGCACCCTCCACAGAACTTCCAGAGGGACACGGTCGAACGCCTTCTCCAAGTTCACAAAACACGTGGACTGGTTGGGCAAACTCCCATGCCCCCTCGAGGATCCTGCCGAGGGTGTAGAGCCGGTCCACTGTTCCACGGCCAGGACGAAAGCCAGACTGCTCCTCCTAAATCCGAGGTTCAATCTCCCGATGGACCCTCCTCTCCAGCACCCCTGAATAGACCTTACCAGGGAGGCTGAGGAGTGTGATTCCCCTTTTTCAAAGTCAAAGTCAAAGTCTGCGTGATTGTCAATCCCTTCATATGTCAAGACACACAAAGAAACCGAAATTCCGTTTCCTCTATCCCACAGTGACAAGACATAGTACACGATAGACATACAAGTAGACGACACAAAATAAAAACAAGAAGGCACAATCAATAAATAATAAATAATAAATAAATAATATGAGTGATGAATAAAAAATAAACTAATAACACAATAAATAAGAGGAGCAAAACTGAGCCAGTGTGCATACAGCAGACAGTAAGCATAGCGCAAAGTACAGGACGCTACGCAGAAAGGCGGAGAGAGTTCAGGGTCCTAACAGCCTGGAGTATGAAGCTGTTGGTGAGTCTGGTGGTGCGGGAGCGCAGGCTCCTGTACCTCTTCCCAGAGGGCAGAAGATCAAACAAAGAGTGAGCGGGGTGACTCACATCACTCACAATCGTGGTCGCCTTACGGGTGAGATGGGTGGTGTAAATGTCTTTCAAGGAGGGGAGTGAAGCACCAATAATCTTACCAGTCGTGTTCACTATGCGCTGCAGGGCCTTCATGTTGTAGTCAGTGCAGCTACCACCCCAAACAGCAATACAGCTGGAGAGGACGCTCTCAATGGTGCCGCGGTAAAATGTAGTCATGACGGCCAGAGGAGCACTCGCTCGCCTGAGTTTCCGCAGGAAGTACAGGCGGCGCTGGGCCTTTTTCGCCAGTGATGTGGTGTTAGTGGAGCAGGAGAGATCCTCACTTATGTGTACCCCCAGGAACCTGCCGCTGCTCACTCTCTCCACCACAGCGCCGTCGATGGTCAGCGGCAGGTGTTGGGTGTGACCCTTCCGGAAGACAACAACAATCTCCTTGGTCTTGTCGATGTTCAGCAGGAGGTTGTTGTCCCTGCACCACGTGGTCAGAAGGTCAACCTCCAACCTGTAATGAGTCTCGTCTCCCTTGGTGATGAGACCCACCAGAGTCGTGTCGTCAGCAAACTTCACAATGCGGTTGTCGCTGTAGGTTGCAGTACAGTCATGCGTCAGCAGGGTGAAGAGCAGCGGACTGAGCACGCAGCCTTGGGGGGGCCCCTGTGCTCAGCGTGATGCTGGCGGAGATTTTGTCGCCAACACATACCACCTGTGGCCTCTGACAAAGGAAGTCCAGTAGCCAGTTGCAGAGGTAGGTATTGAAGCCCAGCTTGTCGAGTTTGCTGATGAGACGATGTGGCACAATGGTGTTGAAGGCAGAACTCAGCTCAGTGGCCTAGTGGTAGTGTCCGCCCTGAGACTGGAAGGTTGTGGGTTCAAACCCCGGCTGGCCGGGTCATACCAAAGACTATAAAAATGCCATTGCCTCCCTGCTTGGCACTCAGCATTAAGGGTTGGAATTGGGGGGTTAGATCACCAACTGCTTCCCGAGCGCGGCATCGCTGCTGCTCACTGCTCCCCTCTCCCCCAGGGGATGGATTAAAATCACATGGGGATGGGTTAAATGCAGAGGACAAATTTCACCACACCCAAATGTGTGTGTGACGATCATTGGGACTTTAACTTTAACTTAACTTAACTGAAGTCCACAAACAGCAATCTCACATACGAGTCCCTTCTCTCCAGGTGGGTGAGGGCAGAGTGGAGGGCAGAGCAGATGGCATCCTCAGAGGACCGTTTGGCATGGTACGCAAACTGGAAGGGGTCTATGGTGGGGGGGGGGGGGGAGAACGGATCGGATGTGCTCCATGACAAGCCCCTCAAAGCACTTCATGATGATGGGCGTAAGTGCCACGGGGCGCTAGTCATTGAAGCAGGACGGAGCAGGTTTCTTCGGCACAGGTACGATTTTGGCAGCCTTGAAACACGGCGGGACGACGGCCTGCTGCAGGGAAATGTTAAAGATGTCCGTGAAGACACCCGTCAGCTCCCCAGCGCAGTCCTTCAGCGCTCGACCCCGGATGTTGTCAGGGCCCGCCGCCTTACGGATATTGATAGCGGCAAGCGCCCTCCTCACGCTGTCGGCAGAGAGGCACAGGGGCAGCTCGTGTGAAGGGGGAGTGGCCTTCAGCGGGCAAGTGCTGTTCTGAGCGTCGAAGCGAGCAAAGAAGCGGTTAAGGTCATTGAGTCACATCATCAATGCACTTCGTGATGTAGGAGGAAACAGAGTCAGTATACTCCTCAATGTCTGTCCGATTGTCGCAAGTGGCAGCCCTCCTAAACATGTCCCAGTCAGTAGTGCCAAAACAGTCACAAAGTGCATCAGAGGCACCCTCAGGCCACACCCGTACCCGCTTGCGAACCGAGTCTGGATGCTCTCACCATTTGTCTGTATGCGGGCTAAAGCATAACGGTGAGATGGTCAGAAAGTCCAAGATGGGAGAGGGGGGCGGCTTTGAAGGCTCCTTTATGCGAAGAGTAGACCAGATCTAGGAAGCTGTCGCCACGTGTCGGAAAATTAACATGCTGGTGAAGCCTCGGAAAAACAGACTTCAGGTTAGCATGATTAAAATCCCCAGCGAAGATGGTGAAACCGTCAGGGTGCGCTGTCTGTTGTTCACTGACAGCCTGGTACAGTTCACTAAGAGCCGCGATCCTGTCGCCTTCGATGTTGGAAGGCGGGATGTAAACCGCGACCAGCAGAATCGCGGTAAATTCCCTTGGCAGGTAAAAAGGACGGCACTTAATGATCACAAACTCCGCCAGTGGCGAGCAGTGCTTGCATACCACTACAGAGTCCCGGCACCATTCGTCACGGATGTATGCACGCGCCGCCATCTTTTGCCTCAGCAACCGCCAAAGCCGTGTTCTGCTTGGCAATCCGGTACCTGTCAGCTGCTTCCGGAGTCCCACAGATCAAAACAGCCCGATAGGACTCCTTCTTCAGCTTGACGGCATCCCCTACCGCCGGTGTCCACCAGCAGGTTCGAGGATTGCCGCGATGACAGGCACCAACGATCTTACGGCCACAGCTCCGGTCACCTGTTATATATACAACAAAGTGCTGTGGAGGCAAATGTCTCTCAGGTGTTTAAAAAAACAAGTAGATAAATAAACAAAAGCATAACAATCTAAATATTAATATGCTAGCAATCATGTTTTCTGATGGACTACACAATATCAATCTTTCCACAGTTAAGTGCTTCATGAATTAAGTGGAACATCACATCAATGAGTTTTGATCTCTGTCTATTCACCGGGTTCTTACTCAAACCAATGGCTCCTTGATTGTCCCCATAAATCTTTGTGCAACTGTATGTCCCATTGTCCATGCCATTTAACAATTGGGTTATACACATGCTTTCTTGAGTTGTAGTCGCTAAAGCAATGTATTCGGCTTCACAAGTCGAAAAAGCCACTGTTTCTTTGATTTCCAGCATATTGCAGGTCCATGTTTGGCCATGCCAAAACAATAGCCTGTTGTGCTGCGTCTATCTTCCATGACGATGCCCAATCGGCGTCACTGAAAGCCACTAGATGTAATCCTTCATCATTTTTCTTGAAAATTAATTCATAATCCAATCTACCTTTTAGATATCTTAAAACATGTTTGGCAGCCACTAGTTTGTTAGCTTTTGGGTTAGCCAATGTTTGTGACAATTTGCTCACAATCCATCTGATACAGTGCCTTGCGAAAGTATTCGGCCCCCTTGAACCTTTCAACATTTCGCCACATTTCAGGCTTCAGACATAAAGATATAAAATTGTAATTTTTTGTCAAGAATCAACAAGTGGGACACAATCGTGAAGTGGAACAAAATTGATTGGATCATTTAAACTTTTTTAACAAATAAAAAACTGAAAAGTGGGGCGTGCAATATTATTCGGCCCCTTTACTTTCAGTGCAGCAAACTCACTCCAGAAGTTCAGTGAGGATCTTTGGATGATCCAATGTTGTCCTAAATGACTGATGATGATAAATAGAATGCACCTGTCTGTAATCAAGTCTCCATATAAATGCACCTGCTCTTTGATAGTCTCAGGGTTCTGTTTAAAGCGCAGAGAGAACCATGAAGACAAAGGAACACACCAGGCAGGTCCGAGATACTGTTGTGGAGACGTTTAAAGCCGGATTTGGATACAAAAAGATTTCCCAAGCTTTAAACATCTCAAGGAGAACTGTGCAAGCAATTTTATTGAAATGGAAGGAGTATCAGACCACTGCAAATCTACCAAGACCCGGCCGTCCCTCCAAACTTTCATCTCAAACAAGGAGAAGACTGATCAGAGATGCAGCCAAGAGGCCCATGATCACTGGATGAACTGCAGATAACTACTACAGCTGAGGTGGGAGAGTCTGTCCATAGGACAACAATCAGTCGTGCACTGCACAAATCTGGCCTTTATGGAAGAGTGGCAAGAAGAAAGCCATTTCTCAAAGATATCCATAAAAAGTCTCGTTTAAAGTTTGCCACAAAGCACCTGGGAGACACCAAACATGTGGAAGAAGGTGCTCTGGTCAGATGAAACCAAAATCGAACTTTTTGGCCACAATGCAAAACGATATGTTTGGCATAAAAGCAACACAGCTCATCACCCTGAACACACCATCCCCACTGTCAAACATGGTGGTGGCAGCATCATGGTTTGGGCCTGCTTTTCTTCAGCAGGGACAGGGAAGATAGCTAAAATTGATGGAAAGATGGATGGAGGCAAATACAGGACCATTCTGGAAGAAAACCTGTTGGAGTCTGCAAAAGACCTGAGACTGGGACGGAGATTTATCTTCCAACAGGACAATGATCCAAAACAGCTCAGTAGCCTAGTGGTAGAGTGTCCGCCCTGAGACTGGAAGGTTGTGGGTTCAAACCCCGGCCGGGTCATACCAAACACTATAAAAATGGGACCCATTGCCTCCCTGCTTGGCACTCAGCATTAACGGTTGGAATTGGGGGGTTAGATCACCAACTGATTCCCGAGCGCGGCATCGCTGCTGCTCACTGCTCCCCTCTCCCCGAGGGGATGGATTAAAATCACATGGGGATGGGTTAAATGCAGAGGACAAATTTCACCACACCCAGATGTGTGTGTGACAATCATTGGGACTTTAACTTTTTTAACTTTTAACATAAAGCCAAATCTACAATGGAATGGTTCACAAATAGACGTATCCAGGTGTTAGAATGGCCAAGTCAAAGTCCAGACCTGAATCCAATCGAGAATCTGTGGAAAGAGCTGAAGACTGCTGTTCACAAACGCTCTCCATCCAACCTCACTGAGCTCAAGCTGTTTTGCAAGGAAGAATGGACAAGAATTCCAGTCTCTCGATGTGCAAAACTCATAGAAACATACCCCAAGCGACTTGCAGCTGTAATTGCAGCAAAAGGTGGAGCTACAAAGTATTAGCGCAAGGGGGGCGAATAATATTGCACGCCCTACTTTTCAGTTTTTTATTTGTTAAAAAGGTTTAAATTATCCAATCAATTTTGTTCCATTTCACGAGTGTGTCCCACTTGTTGATTCTTGACAAAAAAAATAAATTTTATATCTTTATGTTTGAAGCCTGAAATGTCGCAAAATGTTGAAAGGTTCAAGGGGGCCGAATACATTCGCAAGGCACTGTATCTGGTCTTGTGCAAGTTGTTAGGGTTTACATAATATCTTCATCGTATGATTATGTTGGAATGTAACCTATTAATAATTTACCTAGCTTGTCCTGTCTTCACAAAAGTAGTAGAACAAAGTGCTAAGATCTTTTCAACTTATTGACTAGCAGAGGAAGCAATCAAAGTTGCTGTATTTACACAACGTCGTAAAAGATCCCCTGCTATGCTTTGATCAGCAGGGAAGCGGCTTCACCCCATCCTGTGTTCCCACACCCCAACTTTCAACCCCACTCTGTTTCTCTCAATAGTCTAGTTTAGCTTCACACGGTGTGTACCTTGGTTTACACTCTGAGATTCCAAATCTTTCAAGCATCTTTCAAGCATCTTTAGAATGTATCTTTTCTGGCTTATTCTGATTTTCTCATCCTCTTGTTCAAACTGGATGCCCAGGAAATGTGATATTTTACCTAGATCTTTCATGTTAAACCTGGATTTCATGGTGTCTTTGAATCGATTGAGTAAAAGAGTGTTGCTTGCTGCAATGATTCGGTTGTACACCCGAATGATGACAATGACCAGATCATTTTCCACCTGTTTTCGATATACACAGTGATCTGATAGATTTCTCACAAAATTGTCTTGTTCTAAGTTGTCATTCAAAAGTTTGTACCAGTTTCTCCCAGACTGTTTGAGACCATAGAGGGATTTTTACAGCCTATACACTAACTTTGTTCCTTTCTGTGTCTTTTCAAAACTCTCTGGTTGCTCCAAGAAAACTTTTTCCTCTATTGGCGGATGGAAATATGCTGTCTTTACATCCATTTGATGGACAGTTTGTTTTGAACAGTTATTTGCATCAATGCCTGTATTGATGTGATGTTTGCTGTTGGAGCAAACGTCTTGTGATAGTCTATGCCTTCTATTTGATTGTAAGCTTTGGCTACATATCTAGCTTTATATACTTTTCCTCTTCCAGCATTTTCTTTTAAGGCATACACCCAATTTCCCCCTACTGTGCTTCTACCTTTGGGCAAAGAGACCAGTTCAAATATTTCGTTTTCTTGGAGTGGTTGGATTTCTTCTTTCATTGCTTGCATCCATTTGATTGCCACATCAGACGTCAGGGCTTCATTGTAGGTCTGGGGAATTCCACATATGGCTCCGTAACAATAATCAATGTTCGTATTGACTATATTAACTCGGCTGTGTGTTACATAATCGTCTAAGTATTTTGGAGTCTTCCTTTCCCTTCTTGGATAGCGGTGATGCTCAGTGTCTACATCAGTCTGGTTCTCGTGTTGCACTTCTGCCTTATTATGCTGTGATGCATCTGTGTTCATACATCTCTTGTTCCCAATCATGTCACCATTATCTTCACTCCGACCTTCAAGATGGCGCCGCGGATGGGCGCCTCGGTGACTCGCTCTCTGCTACTTTGTCTTATTGTGTGTGTTTTCTGCGTCTTCTGCTGCCCATCCCGGATCACTTTTACCAGAGAATTAAAGATTAAAGATTAAATTCCCAATGATCGTCACACACACATCTGCATGTGGTGAAATTTGTCCTCTGCATTGAACCCATCCCCATGTGATTTTATTCCATCCCCTGAGAGAGAGGGGAGCAGTGAGCAGCAGCGGTGCCGCGCTCAGGAATCATTTGGTGATCTAACCCCCCAATTCCAACCCTTAATGCTGAGTGCCAAGCAGGGAGGCAATGGGTCCCATTTTTATAGTCTTTGGTATGACCCGGCCAGCCGGGGTTTGAACCCACAACCTTCCAGTCTCAGGGCGGACACTCTACCACTAGGCCACTGAGCTGAATAACTGTTTAACATCGGACAGTCTTCTCCTGGTACTTTCTCTCCAGTTTTCTCTGACACAGACTGTTTGACCGAGATTTTGGCTGGAGCAGCGGCGCTCTACAAGCTAGCATGCTAAAGACAGCGGCATGGCAAGTGAGAGCCCTCGTGAAGCTGAGGCAGAGAGGGTTCCGTTCTCCCCTACCATCAATTCATCTGGCAAATGTCCGCTCCCTGGCGAACAAGATGGACGAGCTGCTGCTTCTCATTTCAAGGAACACGGACTTCAGCAGATCCGCCGCCCTGTGCTTCGTTGAAACATGGCTTGACGGACACACCCTCTACCACGTCGCAGAGCTACTTCGGTTTCGGCTACTACTGGCAGACTGCACTGCGGTGCTCACCGAAAAATCAAAGGGAGGTAGTCTATGTTTCTACATTAATGAACGTTGATGTACTGATGTCACGGTGTTGAAAGATTCTTGCCGGCCGTTTCATTCACCATGTGAGCTCTCCTTGATCGTAATGGCGGCTGTTTACGTTCTACTACACACACGGGCGATCAAAGCCACACAGCTGCTGGCTGATCGGGTAACAGACATGGAGAAAATACTCACTAATCATTGTTTTGGGTGATTTTAACGGGCCAAACCTCACACATGAGCTCCCCAAATATAGACAGCACATAACGTGTCCCACCAGAGGGACGCAGACACTGGACCACTGCTACACCTTAATAAAGGACGCATACAGCTCTGTGCCACGTGCAGCTTTAGGACTCTCGGACCACTGTCTAGTTCATCTGATCCCAACCTATAGGCAGAAATTAAAAACTTCTAAGCCTGTGGTGAGGACTGTGAGGAAGTGGACAGTGGAGTCAAAGCAGGACCTCCAAGCCTGCTTGGACTGCACCGATTGTTTGTTTTTTTAGCTGCAACTTCAAACCTGCATGAACTCACCGATACTGTCACATCATACATCAGCTTTTGTGAGGACTTGTGTGTGCAGACTAAGACCTTCTGCACGTACAACAACAACAAACCTTGGTTTACACCCTACCTCAGGATGCTGCGCAAAGTCGAGGAGGAGGCCTACGGGAGTGGGGACCGGGACCTCTTCAGGCAGACCAGGAACACACTGAACTAAGAGATCAGGAAAGCCAAGAGGTGTTATGGGGAGAGCCTGGAGAGACACCTCTCTGCCATTCCTGATCCCTCGACAGTGTGGGAAGGTCTGCAGAGCATCACGGGCTACAAGAAACCAACCCCCCGTCCTGTGGAGAACTCAAGGCTTGCAAACCAGCTAAACATGTTTTACTGCAGGTTTGAACGATCCACCCTCACAACAGGACCTCCTGCATCACAATCAACATACACACCATACACACCTCCCCCCACAACCCCCTTATCACCTACTCTCGCTCTTACAGAAGCCGCACCCGCACTTCAGATTCGCGAGGAAGAGGTGTGTCAGATGTTCCAGAGACAAAAGGTCAGGAAAGCAACAGGCCCAGACGGCATGGCACCCTCCTGCCTGAAAGTCTGTTCTGAACAACTGGCACCCACCTTTGCACGGATCTTCAACCTTTCCCTAGAGCTGTGGAGGTGCCCTCGTGCTTCAAGAGCTCCATCATCGTACCGGTGGACAAAAAGCCCGCCATCACAGATTTGAATGACTATAGACCTGTCGCCCTGACATTTATGGTCATGAAATCCTTCGAGAGGTGAGTGTTGAAACACATGAAGGTCTTCACGGGCCCCCTGCTCGACCCCCTGCAGTTTGCCTACCAGGCAAACTGGTCGATGGACGATGCGGTCAACATGGGACTGCATTGCATCCTGCACCACCTGGTCACCCCAGGGACGTGCGCCAGGATCCTGTTTGTGGACTTCAGCTCGGCGTTCAACACCATCGCTCCTGACATCCTTCACCAAAATCTCATCCAGCTCGCGGTTCCTTACTCCACCTGTCAGTGGATCACCAGCTTCCTGACCAACAGGAGGAAAGTCAAAATCGAAGTCAGCTTTATTGTCAATCCCTTCATATGTCAAGACACACAAAGAAACCAAAATTCCGTTTCCTCTATCCCACGGTGACGAGACACAGTATACGATAGACATACAAGTAGACGACACAAAATAAAAACAAGAAGGCACAAACAATAAATAATAAATAACAAATAAATAAAATGAGTGATGAATAAATAATGAACAAATAACCCAATAAATAAGAGGAGCAAAACTGAGCCAGTGTGCATACAGCAGACAGTAAGCATAGCGCAAAGTACAGGACGCTACGCAGAAAGGGGGGGCGAGTTCAGGATCCTAACAGCCTGGAGTATGAAGCTGTTGGAGAGTCTGGTGGTGCGTGACCGCAGGCTCCTGTACCTCTTCCCAGAGGGCAGAAGATCAAACAAAGAGTGAGCGGGGTGACTCACATCACTCACAATCGTGGTCGCCTTGCGGGTGAGATGGGAGGTGTAAATGTCCTTCAAGGAGGGGAGTGAAGCAAGAAAGATCTGGCATTCTTCCCGTTAGTATATAATATGGGGTGTTTTTGGTCCTGTCATTGTAACATCTGTTATGGATATTGGCAGCATTTTGGACCTCATAAGGCCACAGCACCTTTGGTAACCCCTTTTCTAATAACATACAGCTAGCCATTTCGAAAAGCATTCTCTACTGTCGTTCAGCGGTACCATTTTGGTGCGGAGAACATTGGTGATGATGTTTCGTGTCTAATTCGTCTATTCCTCAAGAACGACTGAAAGGCATTACTGGTGTACTCTGTGCCATCATCTGACCGCATACGTTTGACACTACAATATGGGGCGCTGTCAGCTAGAAATTTTTCGGTTGCTAATAATACATCACTTATGCTTTTGTGGAAATAGACAGACACAGTTCCTGAAAAATCATCTGTGAATGATATGGCATACCTATAACCATCTCGACTACCGTAATTTTCGGACTATAAGTCGCTCCGGAGTACAAGTCGCATCAGCCATAAAATGCCCAAAAAAGTGAAATAAAACATATATAAGTGTCTCCGGAGTATAAGTCGCATTTTGGGGGGCAATTTATTCAACAAAATCCAACACCAAGAACAGTCATGAACGAGCAACAACAGGCTAAACGATAGGTATGCTAACGTGACATAAACACAAACGAAGAGCTGAGAACGGCCCTGACGTAACATTCAGAGTTATTCAAAAAACTATTACATAAATAACACGTTGCTAAAACCATCTGTGTCACTCCAATTCATTAACTCCATCGATCGTCCTTTGTCAACAATGCGTGCGCGCCGCTGACGGCGCTTGCACTTCAAAATATTCAACAGGCCCATATAACGATATATAAATTACCATTTCTTTCCGTGTATAATGCGCCCTCATGTATAATACGCACCCTAAAAATGGCATGTTGATGCTGGAAAAAAGCCTGTACCCATGTATAATACCAATTTTTATGTTTTTTTAAAATTATTTATTTATTTATTTATTTTAAGTCCCAATGATCGTCACACACGCAGGGAGGCAATGGGTCCTGTTAGGGTTTGCAGAATATCTTCATCGTATGGTTATGTTAGAATGTAACCTGTAATAATTTAACTAGCTTGTTCCGTCTAGACAAAAGTAGTTGACCAAAGTGCTAAGATCTTTCAACTGATTGACAAGACGCAGAGGAAGCAATCAAAGTTGCTTTGTTTACAGAAAGTCGTAAAAGGCCCCCTGCTATGCTTTGATCAGCAGGGGACCGGCTTCACCCCAACCTGTGTGTTCCCACACCCCCACTTTCAACCCCACTCTGTTTCTCTCAATAAATAAGCACCTGACGAGGCCTGAGTCAGACTTTATTCGACCATCGCTGTAAGCACAGCGACGAGTGAACTCTCCGCCTGCAGGTGTGTAAAACGACTAACTTGTCTCCAGTGTGGTTCTTGCAAAATAAGTTAGAGTGAGCACCACCCTAACATTTTGGTGCCGAAACCCGGGACCCTCATACCCGCCATCTGGCTGACGGAGGACGACACGCTGTACACCGTCGACGGGCCAGTGTCCATTAGGAGGACCTGGTAAAGAAAGACCTGGGAAGGAAGTTCTTCGCTGGGCCAGCATCTTAGGTCTGCCTTCGTCTGACAGGGGTGGATTGACGGGGACCCGGCAGTGCAGCGGACCAAGGGGGACAAGTAAGTCATAGAAAAAAGCGCTGATACGGCTTTGGTTTTTCCTAGCTATGAAATACGGCTTTGGTTTGTCCTAGCTATGAGATACAGCTTTGGTTTGTCCGAGCTATGAGATACGGCTTTGGTTTGTCCTAGCTATGAGATACGGCTTTGGTTTCTCCAAGCTATGAAACAGCTGGGATTCTAGTCCCAGTGGAAGGAACGGGCTAAGAAAAAGAAAAACAGAGTTTCTTTCTCCTAATTGAGGAAGGGCGTAGATTCTTTTTTTTTGTCAGTTTTTCCAAGCTGTTTGCATGAAAGTTGTGTGGTTGAGTGTGCGACTGGTAGGATAAATTGACTGCAAAGAGAATTCGGTGAAGGTCAATTTAAACCTGCATTGAGGATCCTCAAAGAAAAGAAAAAAGAAATAAAAAATTGTATAAACCTAAAATACCAAATTAAGATGGGAAACAAAACCGGTAAATCCCTAGCTCTTGAAGGAGATGAGAAGTACATGGCGAGTAAATTTCTTAATTGTATGCAATACATGCCAAAGTGGAAGAAAAAGTATGGAGTAGAAGCAAAGTTGAAAGTGGAAGTCTGGAAGATAGTGGTTGATGTTTTGGAGGAGAGTGTGAGTAGGAAGTCAAAGGGACTGAAAAAGAAAAGTAAAGAGAAAGAATTGATTTGTGCTAGAATGTGGTTGAATGCTTCGCAAGAGAGAAGAGAACAAATCCCAAAGACAAAAGATAGAAAGTTGAGAAGTGATGAGGCTGCGTCTATGTTGGTCAGGCCGGAAGACAATGAGGCCACAGTGCGCAGGCCACGGCTCCAGCCGCAGCTGGAAATGCAGCTCAAGCGGAGCAAGAGGGTTCTTCCGCTCGTATGCGAAACTGGTATCCAGGTTTAACAGACCTGCACCCTCCCCCATATAACAGACAAAAAAAACAGGGTCACAATGCTAGAAGTCCTGGACAAACAAGAAGTTTGACCACTGCTGCTAGGTTTTCCCAAAATTTGGACAATGTTGATGTGTGCCCAATGATACAGGTGCCAAACCCTATTGTAGGGGAAGGCCAACCTCCACATACGTATGTTTTTCGGCCATGGACTTTGGAAGAAGCAAGAAAAGCAGTTGAAGGGGTTACCCCTGTTGCTGAAGACCCAGATAAATGGGCAGAAGACATGGCTGGAATCATACATTCCTATAGACTGAATGGGCATGAGGCAGGAGAAGCTGCAATGTCTTCTTTGGGAAAAGACTGGGCAAAGGTTAGAGGTCATTATACGGGTAGAAATAATCAAGGGCCCTTTCCCTATCCCGGTGAGGGAAATCAATTGGTAGGGGAGTATGCAGCACAATGGAATGATCTTGTGCAAAGAGTGAGAACTACGTCTCTGCTGAACAGAATCCCAAGCTACCAGGCAATTTGCTGAGTGAAGCCCGAAAACAATTGACACGACCTGAATCAGAAACGACTTGTAATCAATTACACGTCACCATGAATATCCTCACTGACCCACATGATGACTATATTGAAAGGTTTCTCAGTGACACAGAAGTAACTTTAACGATCACTGCTCTGTAGACTGATCGCAGGTCATTTGCAGCTGCTGCTGTGCTTCTGCCCGCTCCTCAGGATGACAAATACAAGTTGTCGGCTGTACCCCACATTTCATTGTTTAAACCTCACAGTATAACATGGGCAGATGTGGGTTGCCGGATTAAACTTGCTGATTCTGTCACTGATTATGAGGATAAAGGTGATGGGTGGAGCTACAGTACCAGTTGTGACATGTGGAAGTGAACTGTGTGTGAAGTAGGTGTTGGTGGGGCAGGCGCGTATGCGCGTCCCTGACTAGTTAACATTTGTTTGAATGAAAAGGAGGAGGGGGAATTGGCTGGGCTTCCTGACAAGCCGTGGACAAAGGGGCCATCTGATGTAGGACAGTTAACATCCATTCCGCCAGTGCAGATCAAACCAAGATCAGAGTGGCGTCCAAGAGTTAAGCAATATCCTTTAAAACAGGAGGCAATAAACGGGATTGCCCCTGTTATAAATGATCTTTTGTCAGGAGGAATCATTAGGAAGTGCTCGGATTCTCCTTGCAACACCCCTATTTTTCCAGTTCGAAAGGCCAATAAAATTGATTGGCGAATGATACAAACAGCAGACTGCAGGAATGGTTTTATGACTTCAGTGTTGCTGCAGAGCCATGGCAGCAAACTACGACCAATTGCATTTTATTCAAAAAAATTGGATCCAGTGGCTCAATCCTTGCCAGACTGTGTCCAAGCAGTATGCGCGGCAGCGCTTGCAGTGAGACAATCTGCAGATGTGGTGCTCTTTCACAAAATGGAGCTGCTAGTTCCACATGCTGTAGATGTGTTGCTACTGCAAAGCAAGATGAACTTTTTGTCACCTGCCAGACACCTATCCTACACTGCTACGCTTCTGTCACAACCACACATTGTGATAAAGAGGTGCACAGTCCTTAACCCAGCAACGTTGATTCCGTTGCCGGGGGATGGTACACCACATAACTGTTTGGATGCTACAGAAAATCTACAGCTGCCCAGACAAGATTTAATTGACACACCACTTGACAAAGGGGAAAAGTGGTTTATGGATGGGTCATGTTCAAAGGATCCTAGAGGGAACAATCAAAGTGGGTATGCAATTGTGAGATTGCCAAACCAGATTGTTGAAGCAGAGAAGCTTCGATACAACAGGTCAGCGCAGGCGGCTGAGCTGATTGCACTAACAAGAGCTTGTGAATTGGCGGAAGATAAGGAAGTCACTGTATACACCAGGGGTGGGCAAACTACGGCCCGCGGGCCACATCCGGCCCACGGGACCGTTTAATCCGGCCCGCCAACCCTGAACAAATTGTATTATTAAACTTTTTTTTTTTGGTCATTTTGCCTGCAATGACTGCGTTTCCCCAGTAGATGGGAAAGCGCTCGCCTGCGCATTTACTACCGGAAGCCGTGTCAGAAAGCTCGGTGCACACTCACAAGTGCGTGTACGTGTACATGGCGCACTCGCGCTCTATTTGTATCAGTCCCAAATTTAGAGCGTGGGCTGTGACGAAAGCATTCTTGTAATTTGCGCGCTGAGCTTTCAGATGCAGTTTTGCGCTAAAGCCACCCACAAACCTTCCCCTGGAATCCTTCCATTAAAATGAATCGCCCAAGGAAAAAAGCAAGGTGGACACAGTGCCGAGTGTTTAAAAGAAAGTGGCCAATTTGGCTCGACGTACGCGACGTGACGTTCAGCCACATGAACGTCAACATCAACCCGTCACAGATCGAGGTAAACGGACCAACACCTCAGATCTCTCCTAAGAATTGCCACAAGTTTTACTCCAGACTATGACGCACTAGCAAAAAATCACTGATAGCAGTTTTTTAGTGAATTATTAATTTTTTTTTTAATGCTGTTAATAAATGCATTTGTTTTCAAAAAACTTATTTGGAATATCCATGCTTTACTACCTACTAAAGGCCAAAATCTTTTATGCAATGACCCTTTACAGGTCTCTTATATTACTTCACACAAACACTACGTCCATCTGCTCCTGGTTCGGCCCTCCGGTCCAAATTTAGAACCCAGTTCGGCCCGCGAGTCAAAAGGTTTGCCCACCCCTGGTATACACAGACAGTCAGTATGCGTTTTCTACTCTGTTCTATTTTGCAAGACAATGGGAGCGCAGGGGGATGACAACATCAACTGGTAAGCCGGTTACCCATGCCTCCTTGTTAAAAGACTTGTTACAGGCCATTCATTTACCTGCTAAACTAGCTGTGTGTAAATGTGCTGCTCACACCACAGGCACAGATGAAGCCTCGAATGGAAACAGGTTAGCAGACAGGATTGCTAAGGAAGCAGCGGCAGGGAAACATGGCCATGATTTTTTTTTAATAGATTCAGAGGACACACAACTCATAGATAAGACTATACTGACAGATATGCAGGGCAATGCTCCAATGGTGGAAAAACGAATGTGGACGACAAAAGGTGCGATAGCGGGTACAGATAATATCCTCCGCATCAACGACAAACCTGTTTTACCTAAATCACTTTTTAAGGCAGCAGCAATTGCGACACATGGGCCTTGCCATGTGTCGACAGGGGGGATGAGGTCCATCATACATCAACAATTCACTACTTTTGGTTTGGATGTTTACTTAAGAAAATTTTGTAAAGCATGTCCCGTTTGTGTGAAACATAATCCACAAGGAAACATGAGACCTAAGAGAGGCTCATTTCCAAAACCGTCTTACCCATTTCAAATCATGCACATGGATTTTATTGAGCTCACACAAAGTGGACCTCACAAATACTGCCTAGTGATGATTGATGCATTTTCCAAATGGGTGGAAATAGTTCCATCTAAACATGCAGTTGCCTTAACAGTGGCAAAAGCCATTTGCAAAGCCGTCATACCGACTCATGGCATTCCTCAAACTATTTACAGTGACAATGGTTCACATTTTGTGAACCAGGTGGTACAGAACATGGCTGTACACCTTGGGATAGCGTTAAAAAACCACTGCGCTTATCACCCTTCCAGCGCTGGCCTGGTTGAACGAGCAAACTATACTATTAAAAGCAGGTTGAAAAAATGCATGGAAACAACAGGCAGACCTTGGCCAGAGTGCCTAGACTTAGTGAAGCTCTATATGAGAATCACTCCCACTTCAGAAGGGCTAACACCTTTTGAAATCATCCACGGGAGGCCATATAGACTACCTGTGTTCCATGCAGATTTACAAAAGGCAGATGAAGAACAGTCTTTGGCAGATTACATGGTCAGAACGCTCAGACTGACAGAGGTGTCAAATGCAAATTTACTGCCGCCTGATCTTTCATCCTCACAGGTCGACAACACCATCAAGCCAGGAGACTGGGTCTACATCAAAGTCATCAAAAGAAAGAACTGGGCCAGCCCACGGTGGGAGGGACCATTCCAAGCCTTGCTGACTACCCCCACTGCAGTAAAGATCGCTGAACGGCCCAGCTGGATTCACTTCAGCCACTGCAAGCTACAAGGAGTGCTGGACCCCTAATTCGGAGTGGTTGGGAAGCCTGATTTCAAACTAGCCTCATCGTCTAGGGTTAGATGTCTCAATGTTGGTGAAGAGAACAACAACACCCACTCCGCTAGGCGAGGGTATGCCTCGGAGTCCCTGTCATCCAAGTAGCAACGGGGCTCCATATGCCAGGTGGATCCTCTGCTGCGTTGTGGTTGGAGCGTGCTATGGTCTATGGACTCAACTGAACAGACCAAGTGACAATGTTGACCGTGGAAGACGATGGTCACACGATGAGAACTTTGAGGACTGGTCATGGGACCCCAGAAACCCATACAAAACCAACACTTGGTACCGCTACGTCAAATTCACTGTGAGGTCGCACACACAGGAGGGTTGCTATGTGTGTTCCAAAACGTGGATTGCGTAGATGCTGTTTGACTCTGCATTATTTTACGGAAACTTGATGATTTGACCATCGAAAATGCCTTGCAAGTGATGGATTCAATGATGTACCGTTTCTGTGTTTTTCTTTTTCTTTTTTTATTGATAACAGTCTGGTCGCCTAAGGCAGAGGGACCGTGTAACTCTTTTCCCGCATTTAATCTGGCCGCAGGTTTTTAAGTTGCACATACTTTGGACTGGAGTATTGAGGGAAAAACCTCACTGTAAGTTATTGCTTTCATTGTATCTTCTTACTTATGTTTGATTGTTCGGGTTTAACATAATCATATGATAAAACAGGAGGGATATGTTAGGGTTTGCAGAATATCTTCATCGTATGATTATGTTGGAATGTAACCTGTAATAATTTAACTAGCTTGTCCCGTCTAGACAAAAGTAGTTGACCAAAGTGCTAAGATCTTTCAACTGATTGACTAGACGCACAGGAAGCAATCAAAGTTGCTTTGTTTACAGAAAGTCGTAAAAGGCCCCCTGCTATGCTTTGATCAGGCAGGGGACCGGCTTCACCCCAACCTGTGTGTTCCCACACCCCCACTTTCAACCCCACTCTGTTTCTCTCAATAAATAAGCACCTGACGAGGCCTGAGTCAGACTTCATTCGACCATCACTGTAAGCACAGCGACGAGTGAACTCTCCGCCTGCAGGTGTCTAAAACGACTAACTTGTCTCCAGTGTGGTTCTTGCAAAATAAGTTAGAGTGAGCACCACCCTAACAGGTCCCATTTTTATAGTCTTTGGTATGGTCTTAACTAGGATGGATGTAATTATTTTTGTTGGCGTTGATTTCTCCGACTGCCCGTAAAGGCACCACCGCGATCAGTTGCGGACATGTGAAAAAGGCGTGCGGACGTGAAAAAGGCGGCTCTGTATGGGAGAGACGTTGAAGAGGAATAAAAACACCCTTGGAAACCAAAACCTGCCCCTCGTCGTGACTCGGAGCCGCAACAAATGTTTCGGATTTGTGTAGGGTACATTGTGACAGCAAACGAGCAGGTGATCGAGCAAGCGTCTGATACGAGAGCATTGCGGTCGTATGGAGCTTGTTTGAAGTGAACAGCAGAGACGAAAGGAACAAGGCAAAGTGTTGTGAAATGAAATATTACCTGTAATACGCATTTTGTTATTTGCTGATTGAAACTGCTAATTAATTTGTGAATCGAAACTAATAGGAAGAAAACAACTCTTGCTCTTTATATAGCTGACGTGTCTTGCGCATCCGTTCTGCGCATCGGATGACTAGTGCGCATGCGCAGTCATCCTGCCTCCGTATGACGTCCGGTCCGCGATGGAGATAAAAAAACAAACAATATTTGACAATAACACACCATCAAGGATTGCACCATCGCATCAAACGATGTGTCGTCAATTATGAATTTTACTGACTAAGTGTGTTGGGCAGGATGGCTGAATGCGATGCGCGATTGACAACAAACAAGAAGAAAGGTGATTTCAAGTTTTATTTCGAGGGATATTTGTCATGTCTCGTCCCCAGTTTTGCTATGTGTCTAGGTTGCCATAGTTTCTGTTCGCGTCACCCCTCCCTTCCTGTGTCACCTCAATCAATGTAACGTGTTTTGTATTTAAGTCCCGTCTGCCCCTCGCTCACCGTCGGATCATTGCATGTGTTACTGTCATGATGTCTTTTTGGTTTCTGTTCCTGTCTTTGGTAATGTCACCTTGTCTTTTTGTTCCACGTCTTTGTCGGTCAGTCCTGTTGTTGGTTTTGTTGTACCATGATTTTCTTAAAAAAAAAAAAAAATTGTACCCATGTATAATGCGCACCCCAGATTTTAGGACAATAAATTAGTTAAATTTCGTGCATTATACACGGAAAAAAACGGTATATATCAAATAACTGTTATAGAAGCAATAATGCAGTGGAAGCTGGGCGGCAGCCAAAGGCAGGGACCTTGGCGGTCTGATCCCCGGCTGCAGAAGCTGGCTCTTGGGACATGGAATGTCACCTCTCTGGCTGGAAAGGAGCCCGAGCTGGTGTGCGAGGCAGAAAAGGTTCGACTAGATCAGGGGCGGGCAAACTTTTTGACTTGCGGGCCGAATTGGGTTCTAAATTTTGACCGGGGGGCCGAACCAGGAGCAGATGGATGTAGTGTTTGTGTGTAAAGGTCATATAAATGACATGTAAAGGTCATTGCATAAAAGCTTTTTACTTTTAGCATGGATTTTTTGAAAACAAATGCATTTATTAACAGCATTAAAAAAATATTTCACCAAAAAACTACTATCAGCTATTCTTATTAAATACGACATTGTTATGATGTATAACATTTTCCATCACTTCAGCGCCTGCAGGTCAGATTTATGAAATATGTTTATCTAATGAGGCAACATCACATCCAACGGCAAACATTCTGACCAAATACATCATCTTGAAGAATCAGTGAAAGAATACATCTAAATAAAGAAATCAATAGTATTGTTGGTTTCCCTTTTTTGCCAGTGCATCATAGTCTGGGGTAAAATTTGTTGATTGATTGATTGATTGATTGATTGATTGATTGATTGAATATTTATTGATCCCCAGGGGTGGGGAAATTCAGGCCCCAGCAGTATTCATACCACAGAGTGGGTATACAAAAGACGCACAAATGGCATGAGCGCAACTCAACAGGCTCTCATAAGGCTGCCACACAACGGCGCCACAAAGAAAGCCAGAAAGTGCTCAAGATAAAAGCCATCAAAGCAAAACAAAGATAAAAGACAAAGGAAAAAAAGTAACTGTGGCCAACCAGCACCCCTCAATACAAGAGAACACCCCAAAACACACTAAATAGCCTCCACGGGGTCCATAGACAGGTGTAGGGGCAGTCCAGTTCAACGGCGCCCAATGGACCGTGGTCGTGAATCGGTGAAAAACATCACAAAGCAGGCAAACGTGTGAGCAGCGTCCTGGGCACCCAGTCGGGTGCACGTGCAGATGGTCACCACGGGGCTAGCATGGCGAAAGTCGTTGGTTCCGACGAGCACGAGGGAGCGGACTCCCCACAGGGGTTGCGGCTGCAAGGCCAAGGCGAGGGACCCGGTCATCACTGCCCGGATAAGCAGGAAGCCGCCGTAGAGTTACGCCGGTCTCGACCGATGATCCCGGTCCCAGGAAGAAAAAAAAATAATACAAAATATCCGATCCGAAGAGATACCGAGGTGCGGTAGAAGGCACCAGCATCGCCGAATGGACAAAAAGACAGAAAGAAAAAGGAGAAAAGAAAGAAATAAAGAGGAAAAGAGAGAACACTGCTGGGAGGCAGCCACTTACGGCGCCATACCGAAAGAAAATTCTTAGGATAGAGCCGAGGTGTCGGTCCGTTAACCTAGATCTGTGACTGGCTTTGTTGACGTTCATGTGGCTGAACGTCACGTCGCGTACGTCGAGCCAAATTGGCCACTCTCTTTTAAACACTCGGCACTGTGTCCACCTTGCTTTTTCTTGGGCGACTCATTTTAATAGAAGGATTCCAGGGGAAGGTTTGTGGGTGGCTTTAGCGTAAAACTGTATCTGAAAACTCAGCACGCGAATTACGAGAATATTGACGTCACAGCCTACACTCAAAATTCGGCACTGATAGATGAAATGACTACGTACTACTGAGTACGCACATGTACTTGTGAGTGTGCACCGAGCTTTCTGACGGCTCCCGGGAGTAAATGCGCGGGCGGGCGGGCGCTTTCCCATCTACTGGGGAAACATAGTAATTGTAGGGAAAATGACCCCCTCAAACATTTATAATACACTTTATTCAGGTTTGGCGGGCCGGATTAAACGGCCCCGTGGGCCGGATGTGGCCCGCGGGCCGTAGTTTGCCCATGTCTGCACTAGATATAGTCGGACTTGCCTCCACGCACAGTTTGGGTTCCGGTTCAAGCTCTCTCTCGAGAGGGGCTGCCGCTGGACTCTCTTCCAGTCTGGAGTTGCCCACGGTGAGAGGCGTCGAGCAGGTGTGGGTATACTTATTAGCCCCCGGCTAGGCGCCTGCACATTGGGGTTCACCCCGGTGAACGAGAGGGTAGCCTTCCTCCGCCTTCGGGTGGGGGGACTGGTCCTGACTGTTGTTTGTGTCTATGCACCAAACGGCAGCTCAGAGTACCCACCCTTCTTGGAGTCCCTGGAGGAAGTGCTGGAGAGCGCTCCTTCTGGGGACTTCAATGCTCACGTAGGCAATGACAGTGAGACCTAGAAGGGCGTGATTGGGAGGAACGGCCCCCCCGATCTGAACCCGACCGGTGTTCTATTATTGGACTTCTGTGCTCGACACGGATCTTCTATAATGAACACCATGTTCAAACATAAGGGTGTCCATGTGTGCACTTGGCACCAGGACACCCTAGGCCGCAGTTCGATGATCGACTTTGTAGTTGTGTCATCGGATTTACGGCCGCATGTTTTGGACACTCGGGCGAAGAGAGGGGCGGAGCTGTCAACTGATCACCTCCTGGTGGTGGGTTGGCTCCGATGGTGGGGGAAGATCCCGGTCCGACTTGGCAGACCCAAACGCTCTGTGAGGGTCTGCTGGGAACGTCTGGCGGAATCCCCTGTCAGGAAGAGCTTCAACTCCCACCTCCGGCAGAGCTTTTCCCACGTCCCGGGGGAGGCGGGGGACATTGAGTACGAGTGGACCTTGTTCCGCGCCTCCATTGTTGAGGCGGCCGACTGGAGCTGTGGCTGTAAGGTCATTGGTGCCTGTCGTGGCGGCAATCCCCGAACCCGCTGGTGGACACCGGCGGTAAGGGATGTCGTCAAGCTGAAGAAGGAGTCCTATCGGGCCGTTTTGGCCTGCGGGACTCCGGAGGCAGTTGACAGGTATCGGATGGCCAAGCGAAACGCGGCTTCAGCGGTTGCTGAGGCAAAAACCCGGACGTGGGAGGAGTTTGGCGAGGCCATGGAGAATGACTTCCGGACGGCTTCGAGGAAATTCCGGTCCACCGTCCGGCGTCTCAGGAGGGGGAAGCAGTGCAACGTCAACACAGTTTACAGTGGAGATTTACAGCGTGCTGCTGACCTTGACTCGGGACGTCGTGTGTCGGTGGGGAGAATACTTTGAAGACCTCCTCAATTCCACCTACACGCCTTCCATTGTGGAAGCAGTGCCTGGGGACTCTGAGGCGGACTCTCCAATCTCTGGGGTCGAAGTCACTGAGGTAATTAGAAAACTCCTCGGTGTCAAGGCCCCGGGGGTGGATGAGATCCGCCCGGATTTCTTAAGGGCTCTGGATGTTGTGGGGCTGTCATGGCTGACACGTCTCTACAACATCGCGTGGACATCGGGGACAGTGCCTCTGGATTGGCAGACTGGGGTGGTGGTTCCCCTCTTTAAGAAAGGGGACCGGAGGGTGTGTTCCAATTACAGGGGAATTACACTCCTCAGCCTCCCCGGTAAGATCTATTCAGGGGTGCTGGAGAGGAGGGTCCGACGGGAGGTCGAACCTCGGATTCAGGAGGAACAGTGTGGCTTTCGTCCTGGCCGTGGAACAGTGGACCAGCTCTTCACCCTCAGCACAATCCTCGAGGGTGCATGGGAGTTCGCCCAACTCGTCCATATGTGTTTTGTGGACTTGGAGAAAGGGTTCAACCGTGTCCCTCGGGAGGTTCTGTGGGGGGTGCTTCGGGAGTACGGGGTACCGAGCCAACTGATAAGGGCGGTTCGGTCCCTGTATCACCGATGCCAGAGTTTGGTCCGCATTTCCGGCAGTAAGTCGAATTCGTTCCCAGTGAGGGTTGGACTCCGCCAAGGCTGCCCTTTGTCACCGATTCATCCATCCATCCATCTTCTTCCGCTTATCCGGGGTCGGGTCGCGGGGGCAGCAGCTTCAGGAGGGACTCCCAGACTTCCCTCTCCCCAGCCACTTCATCTAGCTCATCCCGGGGGATCCCAAGGCGTTCCCAGGCCAGCTGAGAGACATAGTCTCTCCAGCGCGTCCTGGGTCGTCCCCGGGGTCTCCTCCCGGTGGGACATGCCCGGAACACCTCCCTAGGGAGGCGTCCAGGAGGCATCCTGATGAGATGCCCAAGCCACCTCATCTGGCTCCTCTCAACGTGGAGGAGTAGCGACTCTACTCCGAGTCTCTCCCGGATGACCGAACTTCTCACCCTATCTCTAAGGGAGAGCCCGGACATCCTGCGGAGAAAACTCATTTCGGCCGCTTGTATCCGGGATCTCGTTCTTTCGGTCACGACCTAGCTCGTGACCATAGGTGAGGGTAGGAGCGTAAATCGACCGGTAAATTGAGAGCTTTGTCTTTTGGCTCAGCTCTCTCTTTACCACGACGGACCGGTACAGAGTCCGCATTACTGCCGACGCTGCACCGATCCGCCTGTCGATCTCGCGCTCCATCCTCCCCTCACTCGTGAACAAGACCCCAAGATACTTAAACTCCTCCACTTGGGGCAGGACCTCATCCCCGATCCGGAGAGGGCATTCCACCCTTTTCCGATCGAGGACCATGGACTCGGATTTGGAGGTGCTGACCCTCATCCCGACCGCTTCACACTCGGCTGCGAACCGCTCCAGTGAGAGCTGGAGATCACGGCCTGAAGAAGCCAACAGCACCACGTCGTCTGCAAAAAGCAGAGACGCGATGCTGAGGTCCCCAAACCGGACACCCTCAACGCCTCGGCTGCGCCTAGAAATTCTGTCCATAAAAATTATAAACAGAATCGGTGACAAAGGGCAGCCTTGGCGGAGTCCAACCCTCACTGGAAACGAATCCGACTTACTGCCGGAAATGCGGACCAAACTCTGGCATCGGTGATACAGGGACTCCCAGACTTCCCTCTCCCCAGCCACTTCATCTAGCTCATCCCGGGGGATCCCAAGGCGTTCCCAGGCAACCGCCCTTATCAGTTGGCTCGGTACCCCGTACTCCCGAAGCACCCCCCACAGGACCTCCCGAGGGACACGGTCGAACGCCTTCTCCAAGTCCACAAAACACATGTGGACTGGTTGGGCGAACTCCCATGCACCCTCGAGGATCCTGCTGAGGGTGAAGAGCTGGTCCACTGTTCCACGGCCAGGACGAAAGCCACACTGTTCTTCCTGAATCCGAGGTTCGACCTCCCGACGGACCTTCCTCTCCAGCACCCCTGAATAGACCTTACCAGGGAGGCTGAGGAGTGTAATTCCCCTGTAATTGGAACACACCCTCCGGTCCCCCTTCTTAATGAGGGGAACCACCACCCCAGTCTGCCAATCCAGAGGCACTGTCCCCGATGTCCACGCGATGCTGTAGAGACGTGTCAGCCATGACAGCCCCACAACATCCAGAGCCTTTAAGAAATCTGGGCGGATCTCATCCACCCCCGGGGCCTTGCCACCGAGGAGTTTTTTAACTACTTCAGTGACTTCAACCCCAGAGATTGGAGAGTCCGCCTCAGAGTCCCCAGGCCCTGCCTCCACAATGGAAGGCGTGTAGGTGGAATTGAGGAGGTCTTCGAAGTATTCTCCCCACCGACACACGACGTCCCGAGTCGAGGTCAGCAGCACGCCATCTCCACTGTAAACAGTGTTGACGTTGCACTGCTTCCCCCTCCTGAGACGCCGGATGGTGGACCAGAATTTCCTCGAAGCCGTCCGGAAGTCATTCTCCATGGCCTCGCCAAACTCCTCCCACGCCCGGGTTTTTGCCTCAGCAACCGCCGAAGCCGCGTTCCGCTTGGCCATCCGGTACCTGTCAACTGCCTCGGGAGTCCCGCAGGCCAAAACGGCCCGATAGGACTCCTTCTTCAGCTTGACGGCATCCCTTACCGCCGGTGTCCACCCGCGGGTTTGGGGATTGCCGCCACGACAGGCACCAATGACCTTACGGCCGCAGCTCCGGTCGGCCGCCTCAACAATGGAGGCGCAGAACAAGGTCCACTCGGACTCAATGTCCCCCGCCTCCCCCGGGACCTGGGAAAAGTTCTGCCGGAGGTGGGAGTTGAAGCTCTTCCTGACAGGGGATTCCGCCAGACGTTCCCAGCAGACCCTCACAGAACGTTTGGGTCGGCCAGGTCGGACCGGCATCTTCCCCCACCATCGGAGCCAACTCACCACCAGGTGGTGATCAGTTGACAGCTCCGCCCCTCTCTTCGCCCGAGTGTCCAAAACATGCGGCCGCAAATCCGATGACACGACTACAAAGTCGATCATCGAACTGCGGCCTAGGGTGTCCTGGTGCCAAGTGCACACATGGACACCCTTATGCTTGAACATGGTGTTCATTAAAGAAAATCCGTGTCGAGCACAGAAGTCCAATAATAGAACACCGCTCGGGTTCAGATCGGGGGGGCCGTTCCTCCCAATCACGCCCTTCCAGGTCTCACTGTCATTGCCCACGTGAGCATTGAAGTCACCCAGTAGAACGATGGAGTCCCCAGAAGGAGCGCTCTCCAGCACCTCCTCCAGGGACTCCAAAAAGGGTGGGTACTCTGAACTGCCGTTTGGTGCATAGACACAAACAACAGTCAGGACCCGTCCCCCCCACCCGAAGGCGGAGGGAGGCTACCCTCTCGTTCACCGGGGTGAACCCCAATGTGCAGGCGCCCAGCCGGGGGGCAATAAGTATACCCACACCTGCTCGACGCCTCTCACCGTGGGCAACTCCAGAGTGGAAGAGAGTCCAGCCCCTCTCAAGAGGGCTTGTACCGGAACCCAAACTGTGCGTGGAGGCAAGTCCGACTATATCTAGTCGGAACTTTTCTGCCTCGCACACCAGCTCGGGTTCCTTTCCAGCCAGAGAGGTGACATTCCATGTCCCAAGAGCCAGCTTCTGCAGCCGGGGATCAGACCGCCAAGGTCCCTGCCTTTGGCCGCCGCCCAGCTTGCAATGCACCCGACCCCTTTGGCCCCTCCCACAGGTGGTGAGCCCATGGGAAGGGGAACCCATGTTTCCTTTTCGGGCTGAGCCCGGCCGGGCCCCATGGGTGAAGGCCCGGCCACCAGACGCTCGCCTTCGAGCCCCGCCTCCAGGCCTGGCTCCAGAGGGGGGCCCCGGTGACCCGCGTCCGGGCGAGGGAAAACGTGATTCAATAATAGTTTTCATCATAAGGGGTACTGTGAGCCGTGCTTTGTCTGGCCCCTCACCTAGGACCCGTTTGCCATGGGTGACCCTACCAGGGGCATGAAGCCCCAGACAACATGGCTCTTAGGATCACAGGGGCACGCAAACCCCTCCACCACGATAAGGTGACGACTCACGGAGGTGTCACCGATTCTGTTCATAATTTTTATGGACAGAATTTCTAGGCGCAGCCGAGGCGTTGAGGGTGTCCGGTTTGGGGACCTCAGCATCGCGTCTCTGCTTTTTGCAGACGACATGGTGCTGTTGGCTTCTTCAGGCCGTGATCTCCAGCTCTCACTGGAGCGGTTCGCAGCCGAGTGTGAAGCGGCCGGGATGAGGGTCAGCACCTCCAAATCCGAGTCCATGGTCCTCGATCGGAAAAGGGTGGAATGCCCTCTCCAGATCGGGGATGAGATCCTGCCCCAAGTGGAGGAGTTTAAGTATCTTGGGGTGTTGTTCACGAGTGATGGGAGGATGGAGCGCGACATCGACAGGCGGATCGGTGCAGCGTCGGCAGTAATGCGGACTCTGTACCCGGTTCATCGTGGTAAAGAGAGAGCTGAGCCAAAAGGCAAAGCTCTCAATTTACCGGTCGATTTACGCTCCTACCCTCACCTATGGGTATAGACCCATAGCTCGTGACCGAAAGAACGAGATCCCGGATACAAGCGGCCGAAATGAGTTTTCTCCGCAGGATGTCCGGGCTCTCCCTTAGTGATAGGGTGATAAGTTTGGTCATCCGGGAGAGACTCGGAGTAGAGTCGCTGCTCCCCCACGTTGAGAAGAGCCAGATGAGGTGGCTCGGGCATCTCATTAGGATGCCTCCTGGACGCCTCTCTGGGGAGGTGTTCCGGGCATGTCCCACCGGTAGGAGACCACGGGGACGACCCAAGACGCGCTGGAGAGACTATGTCTCTCAGCTGGCCTGGGAACGCCTTGGGATCCCCCGGGATGAGCTAGATGAAGTGGCTGGGGAGAGGGAAGTCTGGGAGTCCCTCCTGAAGCTGGTGCCTCCGCGACCCGACCCCGGATAAGCGATGGATGGATGGATGGATGGATGGATGGATGGATGGATGGATGGATGGATGGATAAATGGATGGATGGATGGATGGATGGATGGATGGATGGATAAATGGATGGATGGATGGATGGATGGATGGATGGATGGATGGATGGATGGGGAAGCAATAATGCTATCAAACCATCTGTGTCACTCCAAATCCTTAAATCCATTGATCGTCCTTTGTCAACAATGTGTGCGCGCAGCTGACGGCGCTTGCACTTCAAAATATTCCACAGGCCCATATAACGATATATAAATTAGATATCAAATAACTATTATATAAGCAATAGTATTATCAAACCATCTGTGCACTCTAAATCATTAAATCCATCGATCAAATTCCTTGTCCTTTGTCAACAACGCCGCGCGTGAGCCCTGATGTCAGCCTCATCATTATTCCACAGATCTATTATATAACTAGATTGTAGCGTTAACAAAGTACAAGGAAAGACGTGGGTTTGGTAAACACCTCTTTATTTAACAGAACAAACTTCCAGGCGTGTGGCGGCGAGGACCTCCAGCCACGGAAGTGGAAGAGGGCTCCATAGAATAGGACCGGGTGTGCGTAAAAGCCATGACCGAGCCCTATCCACTGTCCCCGGACAGCCACCCGGCCGAGCGCCGGCCCTCGACTTCCATAAACGGAGGTGAAAGAGAGCTCGGTAGAGTAGGACCGGGCGTGCGTAAAAGCATTGTCCGAGCCCCATCCACCGTCCCTGGACAGCCACCCGGCCGAGCGCCGGCCCCCGACTTCAATCCACGGAAGTGAAAGGGAGCTCCGTCGAGTAGGACCGGGCGTGGGTAAAAGCCATAATAGTTTTTCAAACCTTCTGTGTCACTCCAAATCCTTAAATAATTCAAACTCTTCATTCGCCGTGTCACTTAGAAACAAAGCCGCTAATGATGCCGGTAGTACGTGGGGCCCTTTGTCATCTTTGTCATCCCGTGATCAATCTTTGTCCTTTATGTAAACAACCGCCGCGCCACGGCGCGTCGCGCTCCTGACGTCACTTGAAATTCAAATTACAGTAATCGCAGTTGCTACATCGCAGTTTGTTTATCGCGGTTTCACTTTTTTTGGGGGGGGGGGGGTAATTTTTTGAAAAAAACACATATATAAGTCGCTCCTTATTATAAATCGCCCCCCCCCACCCAAACTATGAAAAAAAACGCGACTTATAGTCTGAAAATTACGGTAGTTGGCTCAATGGGACCTGACATGTCGGTGTGTACCATCTCAAGAGGAGCATTCGCTTTTGCGTCTGATTTCTTATTTCTCGTGTTTATGAATTTTCCCTCTGCGCACACATTACAATCTCCTCTTGTTTTACCAGTAATTTTCATACCCTTTACCACACTTGACAATTTAAAGTTAAGTTAAAGTTAAAGTCCCAATGATCGTCACACACACACCTGAGCGTGGTGAAATTTGTCCTCTGCATTTAAACCATCCCCATGTGATTTTGATCCATCCCCTGGGGGAGAGGGGAGCAGTGAGCAGCAGCTGTGCCGCGCTCGGGAATCATTTGGTGATCTAACCCCCCAATTCCAACCCTTAATGCTGAGTGCCAAGCAGGGAGGCAATGGGTCCCATTTTTATAGTCTTTGGTATGACCTGGCCGGGGTTTGAACCCACAACCTTCCAGTCTCAGGGCGGACACTCTACCACTAGGCCACTGAGCTCAACACATCATCAACATTACAATGTCCCAAAATCTCATGCCATGTTTTGATATCACAAATTAACATCACATCGTCTTTGGTCGTCATGTCACATGATTGATTCATCAAAACATTTTTCTTTTGGATTTAACGTGCTCCTTTCTTGTCCTTAAGGAATACCTTGGCATCTCCTCTCCTCAATGCCACGTTGTTTTCCCTGGTTCCATCAGCTTGTTCCATGTAGTGCTTTTCTGGGTTAAAAGTCTCGTCGAATGTTGTGAATTTGTCTTCTTCATTCATGATGTGTGATGTGGCTCCACAATCAACGATTAATCCTTTTCTTTTGATGTCCTCCGGAAGGTGTTTCAGATTGATCTTGAAGACAAATGTCTTTTCCGGCTCGTGGTCTTCCTGTTTTTCTGCTATTTGTTTTGCACCATCTCCCCACTTAACCTTTTGCCTGCATGTCTCATCACTGTGTGAGGCACTTTTGTGATAGTTGCACCACTCCTTAAGCCCTTTTTGGGGCCAATCTCTCACAATATGTCCACGATTTCCACATCCATAGCAGGTCACTGATGACACATCCACTTTTATCACATAGTCCGTTTTTATATTCGTCAAATTTCTCTGTCTCCTCAAAGCTTCGCAGTATACTCTTAAACTGGGAAAACGTTAAATTGTCGCTGCTTTGCGTTGTGTGAATGCTGAAAGGCTTGTGTGACTCCAGGAGTCCCATTCAGAATCATAGCTATTATCAGCCCATTACTTATTATCTCTCTTGCATTTCTCAGTGATGTCACTGCTTTTTCAGCACGAATTATATATTCTGTGATAGTTTCTTCCGGCTCTTTCTTTAGGGAAGTCAGTTCCGGGTACAGGGCGATAATTCTGGGCTTACCCTGACTCGCATAATGGCCGTGGAGTATTTCCAGCACCTTCTTGTCGTCGTCTGCCGCTTCTCTCATTACCAGGGTCAAGCTTGTGTCATCGAGGAACTGAATTAGCTCCACGTAGCACTCTTCATTCTTTCCTGGGTCCGGTGCGGTGGTGGATAGTATAGTGTCTTTCAATCCAAGCATTCTTAAGTGGCCGAGGGATTTTACCTCCCAAAGTTCGTAGTTGTTTTCGTCTCCATCAAAAACGAACCGCTGCCATCTCCCCACTTGGTTGCTGTGTCTGGGCCATTAACCTGTTGGGTTTGCAGCTTCATAGTCCATTTCCCTTCAGACACAAAACGATACGATGGTGACGTTTTCTATTCACTTCTTTATCGTTCCTCGCACACTCTCATTTGTTTTATCTGCGCTTCTTGGCGTGCTTCCTTATATTCACTTCTTACTTCCTGTTGCCGCAAACAAGGTAAAAACCAACGTAAAGTGACCACAGTACATAAAAGAGAAAACGGCACGTCATTGCAGTAAACACAAAATATGGCATAAGACACCGAACAAATAACACAATGACATATAATAATAATATAATGAGAGCACAAATAACCCAACACAAATGTTCATCCCTGAACAGGATAAGCGGTGTTAAAAATTGATGGATGGAGATATGTTCATTAATATGTACAGTCCCTTTACAAATATAAAGTATAGTTTTAGAACAGCTTATTAAGGTTGACTTGATGAAAAGCTTTCGAGCCATCAATAAAACCAATTAATGCAGAAGAGGTCTGACTTTTATACATGTCGACCATTTCCTTCAGTGCCTTGATCCATAAATCATGCTTAGCTTTGAAGCCAAACTTGTTCTCAGTGGTACCATGAAAAAAAATCAGTCTGTTCGGTAAATTCTTTTCTAGGACTGTCACGTGTCCGCTCTACCTGCACCCTGGTCAGTACATTTCCCTGACGCACATCGTTCACAGCCACTTCCCATTGACGCACATCGCTCTCAGCTACACCCTGCAGTAATCAGCGCTCATAGCCTGCCACCTGTTCCTCCATAGCCGCTCATCAAGATGCCCACTTAAATGCAACTCTCCTGCCCTACACGTGTCAGTTTGTCTGTGTTGCTACCCGTTCACGCTCACCGGCTGTTCCCCAACTGACTCCCATTGTCCACCTTGCCTGCCTGTCTGTTTGACCGCCCGTTCCCCAACTGTGCTTGACTTGACCTATTGCCTGACCCTTGGCAATAGCTCGGCGAAGCTCGACCTCATTCCCCATTTTGCTCCTGCCCGCCTGTCTGCTCATCTGCCAGTTGACCCATCTGTTATCTGTCTGCTCACCTGCCTGCTCTCATTCCGTGAGCTCTCTGCCAAGCCCCGACCCCTGCCGTCCTGCTCCGTCAGCGCTGCCTCCTTGCTGCACCAGCTCTGCCGGCGTTCTAATCGCCCACTCCCCTTTCCGCTTTTTTCAATGAACAAGTTTGTGCCGCACTTGGTTGCTCCGCCTTGTTTGTCACAGAATGGACAAGACACTGACCATGGCGATTGGTCTGTAATTAGCGTATTTTCTAGACTATAAATCGCTCCGGATTAAAAGTCACACCAGCCATAAAATGCATAATAAAGAAGAAAAAGACATATACAAGTCGCACTGGAGTATAAGTCGCATCTTTGGGGGACATTTATTTGATAAAATCCAACACCAAGAACAGACATGTCATCTTGAAAGGCCATTCAAAATAAAAATAGAATAGAGACAACAACAGGCTGAATAATTGTACGGTATGCTAACATTATACCACACATAAACAACAAACTGAGAACATGCCTGGTATGTTAAGATAACATATTAAGAGTTTTTCATTTAACTATAGCATAAATAACATGCTAACAAGTTTACCAAACCATCCGTGTCACTCCAAATCACTAAATCCAATGAATATCTTCATCCTCTATGTCACTTTTAAACAGCTCCGCTAACTCCGTAAGTAGAAGATGCAGCGCTTCCTCTTCTAGATTGCTTACGTCAGACTCATCATCAGTTGCAGTTCCAATTATTCCACAGGCCTAGATTGCCCTCTTGCAGCTTTAGTGTGAAAATAACAAGTGAAATGATATGTGTTCAGAATTTCACACATAAATAGCTCCTGAGTAGGTCGCACCCCCGGCCAAACTATGAAACAAACTGCGATTTATAGTCCGGGGAAAAACGGTATCCAAACCCTCCAAGTTGCCTGCTTTCTCGTTCATGATAAGAACCCAATACACAACATGGGGTTCGGCAACATTCTGTGGTAGATACAGCCAGTAAAACAAATTGCCCAAACAGCACCAACCCTCAGAGAAACCTGCACACTTCCTACTGCAAGGAATCTGCTAAATAGCCAAAATCTTGAGGGTGAATGGCCAACAGTCAATATTTGAGACGGCTGGGTCTTTGCTGGATTTAAAAGTATCGCTTGGTGTGCCCTAAAACATCTGGAAACGACTAACACGAGCACGCATCCACGCACACACAAATTATTATTTTATTTTTTCTTTGTGTCTCTGCACATTATCGGGAATCATGTGTTGTATATTAATTTAAAAACCCTAGAAAGGGTTATGACAACCTTCGAGGAGATTGAAGTACCCGTAAAACTCTAAGTAAATGCAACAAAGTGGATTAGACAGGAGATTTAAATTTTGGAATGGCCAGTTTCCAGACCAAATTCCTCTTTACCACAGATGATTGCTTGTTTTTAAGGAAGACTAATTGTTGCCATGTTAAAATGTGCCCCTAGATCAGGGGTGGGCAAACTACGGCCCGCGGGCCACATCCGGCCCACGGGACCATTCAATCCGGCCCACCAACCCTGAATAAATTGTATTATTAAACGTTTTTGATGGTCGTATTGCCTGCAATGACTGCGTTTCCCCAGTAGATGGGGAAGCGCTCGCCTGCGCATTTACTACCGGAAGCCGTGTCAGAAAGCTCGGTGCACACTCAAAAGTGCGTGTACGTACTCAGTAGTACGGACATGGCGCACTCGCGCTCGATTTGTATCAGTCCCGAATTTAGAGTGTGGGCTGTGACGACAGCATTCTTGTAATTCGCACACTGAGCTTTCAGATGCAGTTTTGCGCTAAAGCCACCCACAAACCTTCCCCTGGAATCCTTCCATTAAAATGAGTCGCCCAAGGAAAAGCAAGGTGGACACAGTGCCGAGTGTTTAAAAGAGAGTGGCCAATTTGGCTCGACGTACGCGACGTGACGTTCAGCCACATGAACGTCAATATCAACCCGTCACAGATCGAGGTAAACGGACCAACACCTCGGATCTCTCCTAAGAATTGCCACAACAAATTTTCCTCCAGACTATGACGCACTAGCAAAAAAGGGAGACCAACAACACTGTTCCCACTGAAAAAGAAGAGGAGGCATTTTGAATATGATTTGTACACATAGCAGGGATTGAAACTAGCGACCATTCTCATTTTCAAACAATGCAGGATGCTCAAGGACATTGATGCGCCACCTGTTTGCGACTAATCTTAACCTGTAAAGTTCTTAAGGCTTACTTTAAGGAAGCTTTTCCCATTTCCTCACCTCTGTTACCAGGTGTTTGCGAGTTAAAACTCTGCTCTGATTTTCAGATACCCCTCACCGTGTTGCCGTTTTGATTACTTTATTTGGGTGTATGCTTTCACCGATTCTTCAAGATGATATATTTGGTCAGAATGTTTGCCGTTTGATGTGATCTCATAAAATAAACATCTTTCATTAATCTGACCTGCAGGCACTGAAGTGATGGAGACTGTTATTCATAATAACAGTGTCGTATTTTATGAGAATCCCTGATAGCTGCTAATCCATCCTTTACTACCTACCAAAATCTTTTATGCAATGACCTTTACAGGTCACTTATATTACTTCACACAAATTCGGTCCAAATTTAGAACCCAGTTCGGCCCGCGAGTCAAAAGGTTTGCCCACCACTGCCCTAGATTATTACACAGACTTTTTCTAGCGCTGGAAGTAAGTTTTTCTTATCAAATTGTCTAGATCATCCGTGGTTTTTATGTATATTTCTTTTCACATTGTCACTGTACTTCTATTCCAAGAACCTCAACTGCAGGCTTTTAGTTTACACAATTCTAATGACTGCATCTACATGCTGTTAAGTAATTAGAAAGATATTTGAGTATGTGAAATTACAGTTTGTTTTTATCTAAATTTATTTTCAAGCAATTCTAAGACATCGCACATCCATTTGACAAAGCTTCTTGGCCGTGCCTGCTTTCCTAGAAAACTGTGCAACTATGCAAACTGTTGCATATCATCTCAACTCCAAAGTTGGATGTAAACTTTCGAAGCTCTGCTGCAACAAGTCTTGAGTTCTAGTTTGGCCCCAAAAGGAATGGCATAATAGAGACATTTTTAAGAGCCAGAGAGATGTAGCTTAGTTGTCAGGATGCTGGGTGCCACTTATCAGCATGGGTTCAAACACCGGATCTGATGATTATACTGTCCTGGCCTTTGCAATATTTGTGGTCATACCTGTGGGTTGGATGGGAGTTGAATGCTTGAGAATTGAAGTTGAGTCATTAGGAGTTGCACCCGTGTCTAGTACCGCCCTATTGGAGCCTGTCCGTGTGGGCTTGATGAAAAGAGACCACTTCCTGATACACATATTTCTTCCTCCTGATTTGTCTGACCTTTGATGAATCACATAATTTGGGTCATTTTAAACCAATACAGCTGAATTACCTGTTGGGCATTTCACTCCCTGTTGGATGTAATCTTTAATGTAATGTAAGGCTTCTTTGTGGGCCATCAAGTGGCTGTGGGACCTTTTTTGGACTGATTTTTTCTGGCCTGAGGAGCTGTGGATGTTGCAGACATGCACAGTGGTGGGAAGTATGTGGTAATTATTGTGTTCTTGACTCCGATCTGTCATCTCTCTTCTTCCAGAGATTTTACTGGACTTGCATTCCTCCTCCTGGATTGGTGGTAAGGATGACTCTGTGTGTGTGTGTGTGTGTGTGTGTGTGTGTGTGTGTGTGTGTGTGTGTGTGTGTGCGTGCGTGCGTGGGTGTGTGGGTGTCTGGGTGTGCATGCGTGCGTGTGTGCGTTTGAGTGCGTGCGTGTGGGCTAAATACATCCATGCATTTGCTGTGTAAACTACTTTCTGTGCCCAAGGCCTTCTTCCATGAATTTCAACTCAGTCCATTCCTGCATCACCATAGTTTATATCTCCTTCACAAATTCCATTTAGCGCTTAGAGGTATTTACATTACATTTTTTGAATGGACACAAAAAGGAATCTTGAGGTTTATGCCTATGTTCAATTCAAACGTTCCACCCATAGCCTTCCCATTATGATGCATGAGCTGCAGGAGCAGTTTATACTTGGCTTTGAATGTTATCAATGGCCAATTGAGCAAAGTTGAGTTTTGTGATGGTTTGCCGTCATAAGTAGATGAATGTGGTTGCATAATGACATTTGTTTCCCTCCTACTTGTTACTGTGCCTCAGCCTGAAGTCATTTCAACCCAAAGTCATTTTAGTGGTGATCCATTGAACGATGATCCATTGAACGGGTTTCATTGATAGTTTTGAACGAGAATTTTGGTGAATATATTATCTATTAACTGTAAACTGAGTTCCATCTTATCTCGATGTTTAAGCATCAGGCCACTTGAAAATTAGTAATTGAATACAAATTTCTCAACGCAAATTAAACTGCCAGACAAGAGTTCAAGATGACAAACGGCAAGCAATGAACGAGCTGTGAACCTGTAATGTAAACGATTTAGTCTACAGTTGAACCTTTGTAAATTGAATAATATTTGCTGTCCATGTCTCTTTGTTGTGATTATCACTGTTGGGCTTATTTTGCCATGCATCTGATTGGTACGACGGGAAGCACGCTTCAGCAGTGTGAACACATATTTCAGGAAATGGCGAGCTCTGTCGGAAATGTAAAAGTCATTAAATCCCATCTGCACTGTTACACCTCAAATACATCAGATTACTGGGGTTGCACGGTAGAAGAGGGGAAATTGTTGCATAGACAATCAATCACTGTAATTAGCTGGGTTTTAATTACATCTATCCATCCATTTTCTACCGCTTATCATGAGTCAGGTCGCAGGGGCAGCAGCTTCAGCAGGGAAGCCCAGACCTCCCTGTACCCAGTCATCTGCATCCAAGAGGATCCCAAGGCATTCCCAAGCTAACTGAGAGACTGTCTCTTCAACGTGTCCGTCGTCCCTGGGGTCTCCTGTCAGTGGGACATGCCCGGAACACCTCAATAGGGAGACGTCCATCCTAATCAGATGCCCGAACAACCTCATCTGGCTCCTCTCAATGCGGAGGAGCAGCGGCTTGCCCATGAATCCCTCTTGGATGACTGAGCTTCTCACTCGAACTCAGCTTCTCACCCTGACCAGTTTCAATTACAATTTTTCACAACATTAAAGCGATATTTGTAAAATGTTGATAAAGTACCGTTTTTTTCCGTGTATAGTGCGCCCCCATGTATAATACGCACCCTAAAAATGGCATGCTGATGCTGGAAAAAAGCCTGTACCCATGTATAATACGCACCCAATTTTTATGAATTCTTTTTTATGAATTTTTTTTTTTTTTTAAGTCCCAGTGATCGTCACACACGCAGGGAGGCAATGGGTCCCATTTTTATAGTCTTTGGTATGGTCTTAACTAGGCTGGATGTAATTGTTTTTGTTGGCGTTGATTTCTCCGACTGCCCATAAACGCACCACCGCGCTCCGTGCGCGCACGGGAAAGAGGCGTGCGGACGTGAAAAAGGCGGCTCTGTATGGGAGAGACGTTGAAGAGGAATAAAAACACCCTTGGAAACCAAAACTTGGTGATTTCAAGTTTCATTTCGAGGGACATTTGTCACGTCTCGTCCCCAGTTTTGCTATGTGTCTAGGTTGCCATAGTTTCTGTTCGCGTCGCCCCTCTCTTCCTGTGTCACCTCAATCGATGTAACGTGTTTTGTATTTAAGTCCTGTCTGCCCCTCCCTCACCGTCGGATCATTGCATGTGTTACTGTCATGATGTCTGTTTGCTTTCTGTTCCTGTCTTTGGTAATGTCACCCTGTCTTTTTGTTCAACGACTTTGTCGGTCAGTCCTGTTGTTGGTTTTGTTTTCTAAAAAAAAAAAAAAAAAAAAAATTGTTGTGCCCATGTATAATGCGCACCCCAGATTTTAGGACAATAAATTCGTTAAATTTTGCGCACTATACACGGAAAAAAACGGTACTGTATTTTCCGGACTATAAGGCGCACCGGACTATAAGCCAGCTCAGTGGCCTAGTGGTTAGAGTGTCCGCCCTGAGACTGGAAGGTTGTGGGTTCAAACCGTGGCCGGGTCATACCAAAGACTGTAAAAATGGGACCCATTGCCTCCCTGCTTGGCACTCAGCATTAAGGGTTGGAATTGGGGGTTAGAAGGAGTGGAGCTCTTTACAAGCCCTAGGCTTCGTCTCCCTCCTTGCACAGTTATTGATATAATAATATGTGCTAAACAATAAACTAAAAACTAAACTAATAAGGCGCACCTTCAATGAATGGCCCATTTTAAAACTTTGTCCATATATAAGGCGCACCGGACTATAAAGCGCACCATTAATGCATCATGTCAGATTTGTAATCCAAATCAAATCATTCTCCATTTTATCTTTTTTATTTCAACTTCAGATGCAACAAATTACTTTATAATCACAAAATAATGATCCGTAGTCTTTTTGATTCATGATTCCTAGTCTTCAGCGGGCCACTTATAATTAATTTCATGACACAATGCTTTGGGCCAGTTTGAATTTAGGAATTTGGTCCATATATAAGGCGCAATGGACTATAAGGCGCACTGTCGGCTTTTGAGAAAATTGTAGGTTTTTAGGTGCGCCTTATAGTCCGGAAAATACGGTAATTGCAACGTGTAGGTATTTTCATTGAAGAGTGTTTTGTTTCCGAGGCGTGATTCTCGTTCATTCTTGTTAAATGTTCTAGCAATATTTGTGACACCATGAAACCGTTGGGAGGTAAACAGGTGGGCCTCAGGTACTCAGCAATCTGCACTGGGGATTCAACCTGGCGGGTGCAGCGGCGATCGAAGTCACCTTTTGCGGTGACCCACAGCTGAGCAATGGCCTACAAAGGCTTGGCACAACCGTGGTGCAGGGAGGCCTGAGGGGGCTTCAATTTCCTCCGCAACCTTGTGCTCGCAACTCCCGCCGCTTGGGTGTGGTAAACCCTTTGCCAGTCCTCAGTCAAAGCAATGCTCAACGCTGTGGCTGTTGGAGGTGTTGTCACATGATTAGTGGAAATGGGAAACATGTGTTTCCATTTCCCTTTTGCGATATACTTCTTTATAGACACGTCTCAAAAACCACCACATAAACCCGGAAAAATTATTTTTGCGATATTTGAGAAGTTTTTGAGAATTTCTCTTTTCATTACCAGTTTCCGATTGCGCAGTGTGCATTTCATTTCTGGCGATAATGAAAACTCATCTATTGAGACACACAGAAGCATTTATTCATTTCTGTGCGATTGGGGGAAGAACGCGACAGAGGTGCCAACCTATTGAAATTCACTTTCAGAACTATTTGTGCACCCGGATGAGATGGTGTGACGTCACTGCATCTGCCGTTTTATTGTTAGCGCTTGTCTGACAGTTACAGACCTGCTTACGGCCAGTAAGAGCTCGTGCATTTTGCGGCAGCCGGATGGGTTGTCCTTGTATGTACTTCATCACTTCCGCTTATGCCACAGCAGGCCGCGGTAGCACTACGCCACTTCCGCTTATGATGTGGCCTGTCGCGAGTAGCTTGTGTTGAGAGGAAAACTGTTTCATATGTTTCCTCAATATTATGCAGCTTTTCCTCATGATATACAGGTACAGTAGAAAACAAATTATTCCTTACTACAAGCAGCATGGCAGTGATATATTCTGGTATGGTGTGAAAGAGACCATACCATATGCATTAGTAGGAGGGTGGATTAACAGTTTCACTGAAAGTTAATGGCAACAAAAAATAAGAGATGTGGTTATTTTGGTTCATTATCTTCAAATATGCACCAAGATGTTATGGGCACTTCAGCTCACGTCAGTCAAAGTGCCCATTAAGGGGAGGCGAGAATGCATACTGTAACAACCATGTTGAAAGTCAGACTTTACATTGTTTTTTAAAAACTGTCATGTTAATTTTATAGCCTTTCACCAGATTATAAATCTCACATTTTTAAACATACAAAACATGACCTGCTTGTCATTTGTGAATCCCTTTACACTGCACTTATCCAAATGACAGGTGTGAGATAGAGTCATACTGAATGATTGATTGATTTACCTTACCCACTCACGGGAACTGTGGATGGCAACACGCCAGACAGGACTGTCAATAACCCCAGCAGGGGTCCCATGCAAACTGTTTAAGTATAAAACAGATCAGGTCCAAGCAGTGGTGTGGTCTGTCATAGAGTCAAAGGCATGTGTGTATTTATAGGAAGATTCCCAAGCCACAGCATTAGTTCTTATTCCTCTCAGCCCTTCATGACAAACCAGCTGGTTCAGATGTGGCAAAAGCAGAGTGGTACATACCAGTAAAAACAGTACTATAATTTATCGTGCCTTTATCGCGCAGCAGGGTCCAGGCAAAGACCTAATGAGTTGGGGGTAATCGTGGTGCAAAAAGTTTTATTATCAAATTGGCTCTATGAGAGCCTTTGTACGACCTGGCAGACAGTGTTACACATCCAGATGTGAAAAGCATACACAAGCAGTGGTGACTGCACTTCCTTGAAAGTCAAAGCAGTGAACCTCATTTGTTAGCCAAACCTCACACTACTTTAAATTACAATATCATCTCATCTCATATCAACTGTCACATCCCTGTAAAAACATAGTAGTTCTTTGAACTACACCTGAACCTGCATTTCACATGCTTCGATGCCACCCGACTTTCTATCTAACGCGGTTTTGGTCACAGACCCCATTTTTTTTGTCATAAATATATTTTTAAGTGGTATTTAAATGGATGATGTAGCGAAGCTAAATGACTAGCGCGTAAACCTTAGTGCTAGTGATTTGATGAATTTCCGTGACCAATTTAAAGGAATTTAAAAATAAAAAGTCGGGCTGCCTGATCTTTATGAATGCCTTTTTACAGTGTTACGGAGAGCCAGGAATGTTTTCGATTCAGAAAGGTGGAAGTTTGCGGAAGCACCTCATCCACTCAGTCACTCACAAGTCAAAGAGTGTGGTCATACACAGTAGTACCATAGTTTTTGGACTATAAGTCGCGTTTTTTTTCATAGTTTGGGTGGGGGGGCGACTTATACTCAGGAGCGACTTATATATATGTTTTTTTTTTCACAAATTTTTACTTGATCATTAACACATCACTTACTTACAAGTATAGTTGACCACTTCACATGTTATTTTTAGTATAGTTGATCACTTCACATGCTTTGATATCTTTATCTTGAACATATTCAAAACATGAAAAATAGAGAGAAAAAATCAAATAAAGTAATTAACACTTTAAAGCGCCATATCCTCTGGACATGTCCTCTGTCACCAGGATGACATAAAGGATGAGAAATTTGATCGATGGATTTAATGATTTGGAGTGACACAAAAGGTTTGATAATATTGTTGTTTATGTGATAGTTATTTAAAATATAGTTTATATATCGTTGTGTGGGCCTGTGGAATAATTTGAACTGCGGCGCGGCACACGGCATTGTTGACAAAGGACAATCGATGGATTTAATGACTTGGAGTGACACAGATGGTTTTATAAACGTGTTATTTATGTAATGGTTTTTTTTAAATAACTGAATGTTACGTCAGGCCCGTTCTCAGCTCCTCGTTTGTGTTTGTCACGTTAGCATACCATATCGTTTAGCCTGTTTTTGCTCGTTCATGTCTGTTCTTGGTGTTGGATTTTGTCGAATAAATTGCCCCCCAAAATGCGACTTATACTCCGGAACGACTTATATAAGTTTTTTTTCACATTTTTGGGCATTTTATGGCTGGTGCGACTTATACTCCGGAGCGACTTATAGTCCGAAAATTACGGTACTAGTGAGTGGTTGCTTTATTCTTTCTTCCATCCAATTCACACTCAGTTCGCCTAATATTGTCATCTAGAAATCAAGGTTTAGGTGTATTGTGGAACATTGCCTAAATAGGCATTTGCCAGAATATATGTTTCTTCCAATAGTAGTCAATACTTAATTCCAGGAATGCAAGTGAAACCCAAAACTGTGCATCTCCACAAAAGTGGCTTGAAAACAGATAGACTCCCCTGGGCGGTCACTGTATAAGGTTGTAATATAATAGAGAGGTGCACTTGAGGACATGTTTTGAGAAAATTCCGTCTAAGGCAATTTCTTCACCAAGCTTTCAATCTCCAACAAATGGTTTCCTTCGATGATTACAAAGACCACAAATATGTTGTGTGCCAACATGCATTCCCTGCTCCCATTAGAACTATTGTTAGTGCAAAGCAAAATCTGTGCGTGATGTTTCTAGCCCTTTAATCAAATTGACTTCAATGAACAAGATAATAATTTTCAAAGTTTAAAATTTTGTTCAACAAAGTATGGTGAATTAAACAACCAAATTGCCATGTAATTCAAATTAACTCTAAGGGCTCTGTTTTCTTCTTGAGGATCTGTCTACTAAATAAATCTTGGAATTTTCAAATCCACTTGAACATGTCAAGCTGACATTTTGCTTCCTTCAATGTTCAGTTACCATGGATCGGAAGACCTATAAGACAATATGATTTATCAACATTTTTCTGTCTACAGTACAACCAGCTGGTACCAATTTGCACACACAACCCACACTGTAATCCAACTAGATGTGTACCGTAATTTTCGGACTATAAGTCGCACCGGAGTATAAATCGCACCAGCCATAAAATGCCCAAAAAAGTGAAAAAAAAACATATATATGTATATAAGTCGCTCCTGAGTATAAGTCGCCCCCCCACCCAAACTATGAAAAAAAACCGCGACTTATAGTCCGGAAATTACGGTAGTTATCATGGCATCTCGCAGCAGTAAATCATTCCTCGCCATTCATACCATGTCACTTCTTGGACCTTATGCCAGGTTATATTTAGTCACACCGCTAGGTCATTGAAATGGTCTTCAGGTGTTTGCCAAGTCCAAGAAATGAAGCCTGGGTCCTGAAGTCTCAGGTCCTGTAGTTGCGGGCATGTGCACGCAAACTGCACAGGTAAGCAGGCAGCACGCATGCATGCGTGCGCACACACACACGCATGCACGCACACACACACACACACACATTTTTGTTTAATTCATCTTAAAGTTGCTTATTCCCCACTTGGATATGGTGGAATCAAACTGCCTAAATTGTGTATTTTAGTGTGCCCTCCAGTGCACTTGGTTTACATGTTACGGAAGGAAGCTGGGGCCCATCAATGTCTTGGAAAATGAAAGAAAAAAACTAAATTGTGGCTGATCAAATCAATTGGTATTGCTTTACAGATATTAAAGTGGTTATCTTGCATTTTTCAGCCGTACAGAAAGATGTGAGCTCACCCGAGGACGGTTAGCCATGGGCTCCGTATTTGACCCGATTCAATGATGGGCAGGAAATGAACTCATCCTTCTGTCCCTTGTGCTGGCTCATCTTCAAGGTTTCTATGTGAACTCAGAGCCAACAGGAACATGGAGTGCATCCCAGATAAACATAATGGAGTTAATTGATCAAGTGAAGTTCAGATCGGGGACAGGCCTTGTACACACTCAATCCTTTTCCGTCTGTTAGTCACTGAGGTCCAACACTACCTCTCTCCATTCACCATGTCCTACCTGAACCTGAGCTCTCAGGTCACATCAGATTGTCTCGATGGATGTCTCGTCAGTCTCTTTGTCCAACCTGCTGGATGGTGAAAGAGGATGGTTTAAACTTTAAAGGCTTAAGAGGATGCAACTGTTTAGTTCACTTTGGGAAAGGCATCTTTGTAGAGCAGGGATGTCCAAACTATTTGCAAGGACGGCCAGATTTAGTAACGTGAAGGGGCCCGGGCCGTCAAACACTGCGCTTCTCTTCCGAGGGGGGGTTTGCTAATAGGACGTCAAACGCTTTGTGTGGCGGGCTCCATCTAGTGTGGAAACTGAGAAGTGAGCTCAAGCTTCTTGTGCAGGCCATATTCAATTATGTTTTCAGAATTTGCTGTGGCCCAATAAAAACTGGACCGCGGGCCGTAGTTGGCCCGCGGGCCGTCGTTTGGACACCCCTATTGTAGAGTAATGTGGAGAAGCATATATTTATCCAGTCTGAATACTACAATGACTGAAGCCTTAAAAATAGAGAAACTAAGAATCTCAGTCTGACCTCTCGTATCAGAGGTTAAACTCTGGTCATTGCTTTACGGACAGTCTTTTGCAGTGTTCCCTTGCTATATCGCGGTTCACCTTTTGTGGCCTCGCTGTTTTCCGAATACTTTTGTTTAGGTGTCATTCTGTTGGGAAAATTTGAACGTGATTCAAATGTGCCTTTGTGCCAATCAGTTTGGCGAGGGATAATAAGCCAGATAACAGTTGCATTCATGGGGACGGGACGGGAGCACCCACCACAATATAAGGACGAAGAAACATCAACAAATAACTTGTAGTTTTTGTGAAAGTTTGTCTTGAGACAGTTTACCTTAACTGTAATTTGACATCTTTAGCCACAGGTGCAATCCCAGTGGTTTAAAGAGCACCTTGTTAATTTTATTGTTCAAAGCAAAAGTGTCGCAAGTACATCCGAGGCAGCGCTTCTTCTTCATCATCCTCATGGAAGACGGAAGGGAATAAGACTCAAAGAATCAGCACAAAATACATCCCTCATGGTCTCCATCTGTCGGTTTGCGCAACGACAAGGGTTTAAAGTCATATTAATCCACCAGTGTTTGGCTGAAATGCACTGAGGCATTCTAGTTAAGGAAGCCATTTTTGGTTAAAAATAAAACTTGTATGTCGCACTCGTACGAGGCAGCGCATGCAGCTCACCTTTTATTATTCATTTTGCAAATTAAAAGTTAAATTTATTAAGTGTAACAAGTATTTAGAAAAAAGTGAACCATTTGGGGATGAATAATTGATTGATAATTGTAATTGAAAAACTTAAACATAGATAGTGGCCAATGTTCTGTCGTGCTCGTCTTACTAACTAGCTAGTTAGTTACCAGGGATGGTAAAGCAAAAACGTATAATGTTAGGATGAGAACTACAAACGGAGCCGGTTCAGACCTTCAGGGGACCCTATGCAAAATTACGTGCATGCAACTGTGTGCGATGACGGCTACAGAGGAAGCGCGGAGAGAGCAGATTGTGCACGATCTGTCAAATAAGTGTATTTTTTAAAATTTCAAAATGGCAGACGGTTGCATACTGTAGAGAAGTAATAAGGCACAGCACAGATGCATACATCTCTCCTGCATCTTAAACCATCAATGCACTTCGTGCGATTCCATTACTATTGTGCTTTTTTTGAACATATATGGATTTAGTTGAGATGGAGAAAGAGAGCATGCTTGCTGTCGTCAGTTTCGAGATAGAGTGTGGGGAGAAATAATGGAGGCATAGACCATCACAGGTCACTTCATTAGGTACATAAGCTTAATACATTCAGTAAAAGAGTTGTCTTGAAAGATTATGCCTTTATTAATGCTCAATTGTGATTGGTCAAGGTAACAGTGTGTTGTAGTGTCCTACAGTGTGATTGCCAGAATGGCAATAAATATTCAGTATATCTATTTATGGTTTCCACTGGTTGTCACAATGCCATACATCAACTCACTTATAGAGTATTTGCCCAAATAGCTCAAGCACTTAATGTATTGAGGGTTGCGTCGTTCACAGAATGCCTGGCCTCAAATAGTCAAACATGTTCTTTACAATACCCCACTAGCCGAAACGCAGTCTTCTTCCCATTATGTTTGTGGAATATAAATAAAGCAGCAAAATCGCCCTGTGTATATCCAATTCAGGGGGCAGCCATTTTGCCACTTGCACCTCCCCGACCGAGATGGATAAAAACAATCTGTGCTGCCATGTTGTAATCTACTCTATATTGGCTACACATTCATTAATGACAACAATCAGCATAATTGTACGACTAATCTAAAAAATGAGCACTCTTTCACAAGGGAAGATTTTGATTGGGTCTAGTTTGTGCAAGCAAAGTGAATGTTGAACCAGTGGTCGTGACTCAGACCAATCATGAAGCATCGCAGTGTTTGGTGATTGTAACTAATTAATTGGCCATCTAATCAAACTGCAAGTTTTCTTCAATAGCAACATCAAATATCTGAATCTGTCATCTGACACTTACATAAGATATCTTTCTCAAGGCCCGCTTTCAGTAATATATTACTTTTATGGTGACTCATTGGCTCTTACTATATGCTGTGACGTCTGATTGCATCACACAGCATGAAACGACACGATGGACACCTTCGCAAGAAGTAAAGTCACACCAAAATAGCCTTAGGGTCCAACTTTGAAACACACAAGGTCATTTGGAGATATTGCAACATCAATTCCAAGACAGTTGTATCAGAAAAATTGCTACGGGTGCATTATGGAGGATTGTTCTCTTGAATGGGAAACTCCAAATGCATTGGTCTATTGTTATCATTTGAAAAGTGGCGTCGAGACGCATCATTTGAAAACACTATGATTATAATTTGCATCTCATTCCATGGATGGATGTCAAATTTTGCTTGTCTCGAGCATTCAAGAAGGCAAAAACGGGAGCTGCCACTTTGCTTCCATTTTAGAGAGTCTTTTGTATTCATCACGAAGGTATTGAAGTCAGAATCTTTTCAGCTTGGAGGGTCGGAGGTGGCCGCAGCGATGGTGACTCGCTGCTCACCCCAGTTGGCATGGCAATGGAGCCAAAGTCAGACAAGAAGACTTTGTAAGAAGTTACACACTTGGTTTTCTCGCTAGTCTCTGACATTATTCTTTGTAACCAAATTAGGACGACTTGACTTAAATTTTTTGTTTGAGAGCATTTTGAGTTTCAGTTTTGTTTTTCCTGTTCCAATGTAGTTTGTGACATTTCCTCCAATTTTTTGCAATCTACTGATATGCTCTTATTTCGGATCTCATTATGTTGTACTCTAATAAAGTGCCAGTTTGAATACATGTGATCTATTTTCAGTTCAGCCCAAAAACATTTCCTGCCAGAGGTCAGGAGCGAATATAACGGCACTGACCTACTTGAGAATCTGTTCCCAGACTTGTGCACGGTTACACAAGCTGGTTGGTGGCGTTAGATTTTTATTTAGCGACTAATGGCGCCACCGTGTAGGAGGAGCGTGGTCACAATGTGACATCCAAAGCGGGGGCTGTGACAGAATGATGACGTCACGTGAGTCGCGCGAAGCCAAACGCTAACTGCGTAGTGCGCGTATCGGGCGCGCCGGTGCTGACTACAAATAAACTAACTTCCCTATAGGAAAGTGCACAATAAATATGGCTACAGTACGGACTAAGTTGATACCAACAAAAATATAACAACATTGCAAAGTCAGCTGTGTGTCAATGTAACAAGGTGATAATAACAATACCGGCCCTTGGTAGCACTACAAAGTGTTGAAATTCCACAGAGAAGCTAGATTGTATATAGCAAAGTTAAACTTTCTATATTTGAGCTCCAGATAATTTTCCTTCTCTCTCAGAGCTATAATGGTGTTTTAAAACCTCAAGTGACAGCAAACATGTCAGAGAAACCAAAGTCTTGGCTTTCCTATGTTTGCTGTCAAAGCACTTTAGTTTGAATGGCATGTACTGTTGCCATGGCAAATAGATTCTTTAAGTTGCAAGTTTTCCTGAATTTGGTAGTTTCTTGACAAGACTCAGCTGATGGCAGTTTTAAATTAATATATTATATATATATAAATATATATTGAAACATTTTCAATGTGTAAGATTTCGAGTTTAAAAGACGCATGTCTTCATGGACAATTATCTTCTGAAAACAATTTGATGTTCTTTGCTACTGTCACCTGCAAAAGCCATGTATTTACATATGAGTCACTGTTATCTGACTCACCTATTTGTTTCAGAACTACTGTAGACAGCAAGTAGAGTGTGCTGGATCCTATCCCAGCCGTCATCGGGTAGTAGGCGGGGGACACCCTGAACCGGTTGCCAGCCAATCGCAGGGCACACAGAGACAAACAACCATTCGCACTCACACCTAGGGACAATTTGGAGTGCTCAATCGGCTTACCAAGCATGTTTTTGGGATGTGGGAGGAAACCGGAGTCCCCAGAGAAAAAACACGCGGGCCCGGGGAGAACATGCAAACTCCACACAGGGAGGGCCGGAGGTGAAATCGAACCCGCACCCTCCTAACTGTGAGGTGGACGTGCTACCCAGTGCCCCACCAAGCCACCAGACTTCAAACGTTCATTCAGAATTCCTAGAATATTCATGGTCCTCATTGTGGACCAAGAACATTTTTAGAAATTGACTAGACTAAAAGTCAATTAAAAAAGGGTTAAGCTTGTGTTTTGTATTTGCTTTTGAGACAAATTACACCTAAATCTCTATTTTCTGCTGACTTTGGGGTCCAGAATTTGCGAATCGTGTTAACCTCAAAGCGCGTTGTATCCATCCATCTTCTTCCGCTTATCCGGGGTCGGGTCGCGGGAGCAGCAGCTTCAGGAGGGACTCCCAGACTTCCCTCTCCCCAGCCACTTCATCTAGCTCATCCCGGGGGATCCCAAGGCGTTCCCAGGCCAGCTGAGAGACATACCGTTTTTTTCCGTGTATAGTGCGCCCCCATGTATAGTACGCACCCCTAAAAATGGCATGCGGATGCTGGAAAAAAGCTTGTACCCATGTATAATACGCACCCAATTTTTATGAATTTTTTTTAAAAAAGTTTTTAATTTTTTTTTTTTTTTTTTTTTTTAAGTCCCAATGATCGTCACACACGCAGGGAGGCAATGGGTCCCATTTTTATAGTCTTTGGTATGGTCTTAACTAGGCTGGATGTAATTTTTTTTGTTGGCGTTGATTTCTCCGACTGCCCGTAAACGCACCACCGCGCTCCGTGCGCGCACGGGACAGCAAACGAGCAGGTGATCGAGCAAGCCTTGTCTGATACGAGAGCATTCACTTCAAACACGCTCCATGCGACCGCAATGCTCTCGTATCAGACGCTTGCTTGATCACCTGCTCGTTTGCTGTCCCGTGCGCGCACGGAGCGCGGTGGTGCGTTTACGGGCAGTCGGAGAAATCAACGCCAACAAAAAAAATTACATCCAGCCTAGTTAAGACCATACCAAAGACTATAAAAATGGGACCCATTGCCTCCCTACGTGTGTGACGATCATTGGGACTTAAAAAAAAAAAAAAAAAAATTAAAAAAAAAAAAAAATGTTTTTGTACCCATGTATAATGCGCACCCCAGATTTTAGGACAATAAATTAGTTAAATTTTGCGCACTATACACGGAAAAAAACGGTAGTCTCTCCAGCGCGTCCTGGGTCGTCCCCGGGGTCTCCTACCCGCGCATTCAAAGCGCGTTGTATAGAAAGTATTTTTGATTTTAGAAAGGCATATTTTTAGGCAGCCAAAAAGGGTCCTTTGTTGTGTTAATTGAGGTCTTTTTTAGAAAGGCGTGTTTTTAGGCAGCCAAAAGGGTCCTTTGTTGTGTTAATTGAGGTCTGCCATGTTGTTCGGCAGCAGAAGGTGTCTGTTGGCTCTTCACACATTGAAGTCTGTGATATTTCATTAAAAGAGAAGCAATACGTGAATGACAATAGTAGGCGGATTGAGTAAGTCATTTTGATGCTATGTGAATTGGATGGAAGAGAGAGTAAAGCAGCCACTTATTCTACTACTGTGTCCAGCCACTCTCCTTGACTTTGGAGCGACTGCGTGGATGAGGTGTTTCCACGAACTTCCCTCTTTCCGAATCAAAAAAAATCTATCCGCAACACTAATAAAGCAGTCATAAAGATTAGACAGCCAGACTTCTTATTATCTAACGCCTTTAAATTGGTCACGTAAATTCATCGAATCACTAGTGCTAAGATTTACGCGCTAGTCGTTTAGCTTCGTATGGTCCTTATATCGTCTATTTAAAATATTACTTGAAAATGTATTTATGAAAAAAAATATTGGGGACCATGACCAAACCTCCCCTCCGTGAGTCGTCACCCTATCGTCGTGGAGGGGTTTGCGTGCCCCTATGATCCTAGGAGCCATGTTGTCTGGGGCTTCATGCCCCTGGTAGGGTCACCCATGGCAAACGGGTCCTAGGTGAGGGGCCAGAGAAAGCACGGCTCACACGAGCCCCTTATGACGAACTAAATAAATGGATCTCGTTTTCCCTCGCCCGGACGCGGGTCACCGAGGCCCCCCCTCTGGAGCCAGGCCTGCAGGTGGGGCTCAAAGGCGAGCGTCTGGTGGCCGGGCCTTCGCCCATTCGGCCCGGGCGGGCACAGCCCGAAAAGGAAACGTGGGTCCCCCTTCCCACGGGCTCACCACCTGTGGAGGGGCCAAAGGGGTCGGGTGCAGTGCGAGCTGGGCGGCGGCCAAAGGCTCCCCGGCTGCAGAAGCTGTCTCTTGGGACATGGAATGTCCTTTTTACCTGCCAAGGGAATTTACCGCGATTCTGCTGGTCGCGGTTTACATCCCGCCTTCCAACATCAAAGGCGACAGGATCTCGGCTCTTAGTGAACTGTACCAGTCTGTCAGTGAACAACAGACAGCGCACCCTGACGGTTTCACTATCTTCGCTGGGGATTTTAATCATGCTAATCTGAAGTCTGTTATTCCGAGGCTTCACCAGCATGTTAATTTTCCTACGCGTGGTGACAGCTTCCTGGAAATGGTCTACTCTTCGCATAAAGGAGCTTTCAAAGCCGCCCCCATCTTGGCCTTTCTGACCATATCACTGTTATGCTTTTGCCCGCATACAGACAAATGGTGAGAGCATCCAGACCGGTTCGAAAGCGGGTACGGGTGTAGCCTGAGGGTGCCTCTGATGCGCTTCGTGACTGCTTTGGCTCTACTGACTGGGACATGTTTAGGAGGGCTCCCACTTGCGACGATCGGACAGACATTGAGGAGTATACCGACTCTGTTTCCTTCTACATCAGGAAGTGCATTGATGATGTGACTCACTCAAAATCCATCGTCACTCGGGCTAACCGGAAGCCATGGCTGACGAGGGCTGTCTTCAGGCTGCTGAGGGCCAGGGACAAAGCCTTTAGAGCGGGGGATGAGGCTGGCTTGAGGGCTGCGAGGGCCGACCTGTCCCGGGGCATCAAAGAAGCAAAGAGGGCGTTCTCTTGCAAAATTACCGCCCACTTCAAGGACAGCAGGGACGCACGGAGCCTTTGGCAGGGCATTCAGACCATCACGGACTATAAGCCCGCACCGCAGAGCTGTGAAGGGGACGTCCGTCTGCTCAATGACCTTAACCGCTTCTTTGCTCGCTTCGACGCTCAGAACAGCACTTGCCCGCTGAAGGCCACCCCCCCTTCACACGAGCTGCCCCTGTGCCTCTCCGCCGACTTGCTGCTCTTCACCCTCCTTCATTCAACCGTGTTGTTTTATTCTGAATTTGTTGTTTTATCGAGGATAGTAGTGTTATGTCATCTGCAAAGTCCAAATCATCCAGTTTTTATGTGAGCTTCCATCTGATTTAATTTTTTCCCTGTTTAACGTGATACAATCCATCACAATCAAGAATCAAAATCCTGACATTGCAGCCTTGTTTGATACCAGTTTTAACGTCAACCATTCACATACTTCTCCCTGGTCTTCAAACACACATTGGAAGTCTCAATAGAACATTCTGACCATTCTCACAATATTCTCTGGCATTCCATACACCATATCAAAAATAAATAAGATAAGATGGCGGCGCGTGCACACGCAGCGGCCTCTCTCTGTCCCTAACAGAGTCAAAAGCCTTCTCAGACTGTACAAAATTCATATACAGTGTTGCTTGCCACTCATTAACCTGTTCTATGATGTTCCGTACTACCAAGACTTGCTCTGTTGTTCCCTTTCCTGCTCTGTAACCTGCTTGTTCTTTTCATAGTCTGCAACTCTTATATGGTCTATAATAATCCTGAGCAGTATCTTTCCCACAATAGATAGTTGGGTTATGCCTCTTGAGTGCTAGTTTGAAGGTAATCTTCATGTTTCCATATCTTTCCTAGTACGGTATTTTCCGCACTATTAGGCGCACCGGATTATAAGGCGCACCTTCAATGAACGGCCCATTTTAAAACTTTGTCCATATACATATAAGGCGCACCGGATTATGAGGCGCATAAAATAGAAGCTATGCTGCAACAAACTGAGGTTGACTAGGGTTGCGCGGTGTGCATCCACTAGCCAATAACCAATCGCGTTTCTCAAACGATCTCCTATAAAATAATCGGAACTGACTAAACTTCGATATAACGCATTGGTACTACTTACCTATGTTTCCCTTCCATATCGATCCGTAGATTTACTCGAAACATTAACAGAGCAGCCTATTTTGACATGAAATAGCCTGGTGCGTATAGCAGCTATCGTTATAGCATTAGCCATCCGCAAATTCTATGAGCCTCAGCTCGCAATCTCCCATGAGCCTCAGCAAAGTGTAAACAATCGCGTTTCTCAAACGATCTCCTATAAAATGATCGGAACTGACTAAAGTTCAATCTAACGCATTGGTACTACTTACCTATGTTTCCCTTCCATATTGATCCGTAGCAGGGCTGTGGACTCGGACTCGGGGACTCGGACTCGGTCCGTCTCGGTCATTTTTGCCAGACTCGGACTCGGTGCTGATTTTGACCGAGTCCACCGAGTCCGACAATAAAAAAAATACGTTCCATTTTATTTTCATCATGCTGCTGAGAATGCGCGTAGGAATACTGTCCACAGCCCTGCTTGCTTGTTATGAAGACAAATTTAGTTGTTGCGTGCGCGCCCACGCCTGCCTGCCTGCGTGCGTGCACGTACAAGACCCACAATGCCCCGCGCTCAGCCAAGATGGAAGAACCCGGTGTTGTTCCCCCTGCCACGGGAGCGCGCGGGGCGACGTTTAGAAAGAAAGGAAAACAACCATGAGAAGAAAGAAAAAAAAAAAAGCATCACAAAAAGCGAAAGCGAAAAACTGATGTCGTACGGCATTGTACGGCGTCAGCACTATGTTGTTTTCAATAAAAACATGAATAACTCACGTTTGCGTCAGTCAATTTAAATTTTTATAAGGGATTATTCTCATTTGATGTCTTTAAATTCATCCGCGTTCTGCCATTGAAGCGGGGTGCATTCAAAGACCAGTTGTACAGACGGAAACGTTTTGTGATCAAATCTCTCATAACGAGAATGATTTGAGTGAATTGATTTGAATGAATAATTGAGAAGAAATTTCAGTTCTGAAGGCTCCTTTTGTCCCAAGCAGATGGTGGGGAGGGGGGATAAAAATTGTAAAATCAATTCACTCAAATCATTCTCGTTATGAAAGATTTGATCACAAAACGTGTGTGGCTTTTTCTTAAATGAACACGTTTGACATTGCTATAGTGTCAGCTTTTAATTATATTGCGCTGTCATGTTAAAGCAGATTAATAAATGCAACAATATTAATTTGCTTTGAAAATACCGGAGTAATAAAATAAAATGGATGGATGGATGAATGATGATCACAATTAAGTACAAAGTCTCCTTGGTTCGAGGGGTGAGATGAGGACGTGGGCATGGTCGGGGCAGGCAGCGAGCGGGCGTAGTCGGCAACAGGCAGTTGGTCGAGGCAGGCGGCGAGCGGGTGTAGTCTGCAATGGGCAGTTGGTCGGGGCAGGCGGCAAGCAGGCATTGTTGGCAACGGCCAGTTGGTCCGGGGAGGCAGCGAGCAAGCGTAGTCGGCAACTAGGATCAAACCAAGGCACAAGGAATAAGACAAGGAACGAGGTACAAGGCACGGGTACCATAAGGGGACGTACTGACAATGACTGACTGTTGTGTGGTGTTTAAATAGTGACAGGTCCAGGTGATTGTCTTGATGGGAGGGGCATGGCTGTGAATGAGTGGAAGGCTACCGGCTGGAAGGAGTGTGGCACGGGCGCGTGACACATCTTTGTCTAGTACTGCTGTACTCTGTCTGGGTCTCTCGTTACATGTCTGTGAGTCCATATAGGGCAGGGGTGGCCAATCCGCGGCTCGCGGGCCGCATGCGGCTCTTTGGCTAGTTTCATGCGGCTCTTTTACGTTCATATCAACATTTGTGTTTAGTTTTCGTGCGTATTTGCTTCACTTGAGTTCAATATGGTATTTTGGTCAAACGCGCATGCGCGTGAGGTGAAATCCCGCAAAGGAGGAGGGACAAACCCATTTGAGGAGTGTCAATTTCGCTCTCAAAATGGCGAGGAAAAAATGCACAGCTAAACAAATATATGACGATGAACACAGGGTAGAGCGATTGGTTTTTCTGGCTTTTTAATGAATGGCGACTGTGACCACGAGGGCCCATTAGGTCCAGAAAAGCTGACAAGACGCTAAACCAGGGGTGGCCAACCCGGCCAAAATGGCAAGGAAAAAATGCACAGCTAAACGAATATATGACGATGAACACAGGACGTTTCTAACAGAGTTAAAGTTGTTTTTTGTTGAACGCAATGGCAAGCCATTCTGCCTGATATGTCGGACGTCATTAGCGCATTTAAAAGCTTCAAATGTTCAGCGCCACTTCAAGATTCAAGATTCAAGAGTTTTTTTATTCGCCATGTTTGAGCGTGCCAAACAAGGAATTTGACTTCGGTAGAAACACACCCTCTGTTCAACATTTAGGTGACTAACAACATTCAGGACGTGAATAATGGCAAAAACAGTGTAGACAAATTCAAAAAGGTGTGAGGAGCAGGATGTTATTGCACAGTAATGTCTCTGAGACTCTATGAGTGGTGTGAGTTCATCAGAGCAACAGCCTGGGGGAAGAAGCTGTCTCTGTGTCTGCTGGTTTTGGCGTACCGAGCTCTATAACGCCGTCCGGAGGGGAGTAGTTCAAACAGACTGCAACCCGGGTGAGAAGGGTCTGTAGAGATGTTCCTTGCCCGATTCCTGGTTCTGGACAGGTACAAGTCTTGGATAGATGGGAGGTTGATTCCAATGATCTTTTCTGCAGTTCTGATTGTCCGTTGTAGTCTGTGCTTGTCTTGTTTGGAGGCCGATCCAAACCAGACAGTGATGGAGGTGCAGAGGAAAGACTGGATGATGGCAGTGTAGAAGGTCTTCAGAAGCTCTCGCGGCAGGTTGAACTTCTTGAGCTGTCTCAGGAAGTACAGCCTCTGCTGGGCCTTCTTCCGGACAGAGTCTATGTGGCCGGTCCATTTCAGGTCCCGAGAGATTGTGGTTCCCAGGAACTTGAAGGTGTCTGTGGAAAGAATAGTATTACTGCGGATAGTGAGGGGTAAAAGTGGTGGAGGGTCTCGCCTGAAATCTACTGTCATCTCCACGGTCTTGAGCGGGTTCAGCTCCAGATGGTTTTGACTGCACCAGTGGACCAGCCGCTCCACCTCCTGTCTGTACGCAGTCTCATCACCGTCCTGGTTCAGTCCGATGAGAGTGGTGTCGTCTGCATACTTCAGGAGCTTCACAGGGGAGTCACCTGAGGAGAAATCATTGGTGTAGAGGGAGAAGAGCAGTGGGGAGAGGACGCAACCCTGAGGGGCTCCAGTGTTGGTGGTCCGGGTGTCAGATGTGATGCCCCCCAGCCTCACACGCTGTCTCCTGTTGGTCAGGAAGCTGGTGATCCACTGACAGGTGGAGGCAGGCACCGCAAGCTGGATGAGCTTCTGTTGGAGGATGTCAGGGGCGATGGTGTTGAACGCCGAGCTGAAGTCCACGAACAGGATCCTGGCGTACGTTCCTGGGGTGTCCAGGTGGTGCAGGATGTAGTGCAGTCCCATGTTGACCGCATCATCCACTGACCTGTTTGCCCGGTAGGCAAACTGGAGGGGGTCAAGCAGGGGGCCCGTGACCTCCTTCAGGTGGTTCAGCACTAACCTCTCGAACGATTTCATGACCACAGATGTCAGTGCGACGGGTCTATAGTCATTCAGACCTGTGATGGCGGGCTTCTTGGCTACTGGAACGATGGTGGAGCTCTTGAAGCACGAGGGCACCTCACACAGCTCCAGAGAACGGTTGAAGATCCGTGCAAAGGTGGGCGCCAGCTGCTCAGCGCAGACTTTCAAGCAGGAAGGTGACACGCCGTCCGGGCCCGGTGCCTTCCTGGTCTTTTGTCTCCGGAACATCTGGCGCACTTCCTCCTCGCGGACCTGGAGTGCGGGCGCGGCCTCTGCAAGAGAGTGAGTGGGTGACAACGATGATAGAGGTGTGGACGGAGCAGTTGTGGGGAGAGGTGAGTATGTAGATTGTGTTGCAGGAGGTCCCGTTGTGTGGGAGGACCGATCAAACCTGCAGTAGAACTTGTTTAGCTGGTTAGCAAGTCTTGGGCTCTCTACAGGACGGGTGGTTCGTTTCTTGTAGCCCGTGATGCTCTGCAGACCTTTCCACACCGTTGAGGGATCAGGATTGGCAGAGAGGTGTCTCTTCAGGTTCTCCCCGTAACACCTCCTGGCTTTCCTGACCTCTCGGTTCAGCGTGTTTCTGGTCTGCCTGAACAGCTCGCGGTCGCCGCTCCTGTAGGCCTCCTCCTTGACTTTGCGCAGCCTCCTGAGGTTCGGTGTAAACCAAGGTTTGTCGTTGTTGTACGTGCAGAAGGTCTTAGTCTGCACACACAGATCCTCACAAAAACGGATGTATGATGTGACAGTGTCAGTGAGTTCATGCAAGTCTGAAGTTGCAGCTTCGAAAGCTCCCCAATCGGTGCAGTCAAAGCAGGCTTGGAGGTCCTGCCTTGACTCCACTGTCCACTTCCTCACAGTCCTCACCACAGGCTTAGAAGTTTTTAGTTTCTGCCTGTAGGCCGGGCAGCTCACTTCATGCCAATATCGATAAGGACTTTGGAAAAGGGACTGAATTTCGCAAGCACAAGTTTGGACACTTTGAAAAGTCAGGTAGAAAAATAGGAACAGTTTTTCAAAAAAATTACGAAGCACTCAGAGACTGTCACACTTGCATTGTTTCAACTGGCTTAGAACATTGCACGGGCTAAAAAGCCATACAAGGAAGTGGAGTTCGTTAAAAGATGCCTCAGTGACGTTATTGAAATCTTGTCTCCTGAAAACGACAAACTAAAACGAATGGTCTGTCTGTCCCGCCACACATAGTACCGTATTTTCCGCACTATTAGACGCACCTAAAAACTTACATTTTACTAAAAAAAACTCAGTGCGCCTTATAATGCCTAGTGCCTTATATATGGATCAATTGATGAATTTGTTGATCCATACTGGTTGTACACAGTGCGCTGACAAAATGTTTTACCGTTTTTTTTCGTGTATAGTGCGCAAAATTTAACTAATTTATTGTCCTAAAATCTGGGGTGCGCATTATACATGGGTACAAAAAAAAATTTTTTTTTTTTTTTTTAATTTTTTTTTTTTTTTTTTTAAGTCCCAATGATCGTCACACACGCAGGTAGGCAATGGGTCCCATTTTTATAGTCTTTGGTATGGTCTTAACTAGGCTGGATGTAATTTTTTTTGTTGGCGTTGATTTCTCCGACTGCCCGTAAACGCACCACCGCGCTCCGTGCGCGCACGGGAAAAACGCGTGCGGACGTGAAAAAGGCGGCTCTGTATGGGAGAGACGTTGAAGAGGAATAAAAACACCCTTGGAAACCAATTTTAAAAATTCATAAAAATTGGGTGCGTATTATACATGGGTACAGGCTTTTTTCCAGCATCAGCATGCCATTTTTAGGGTGCGTATTATACATGGGGGCGCACTATACACGGAAAAAAACGGTAGTACGTTTTAGTACGACTAAATTAAATTACAAGTAAATTACAAGGTCGCATCGCTTCCCAACATTACGGCAACTGTAGTCAGGGGGCGTCACCGAATAGCTGTTGTACCCGCGAGCTATTTCATTTCAGAATAGGCTGCTCCGTTAATGTTTCGAGTAAATTTACGGATTGATATGGAAGGGAAACATAGGTAGGCAGTACCAAAAGTCAAAAAGTCAAAAGTCAGCTTTATTGTCAATCTTTCCACATGTCACAACACACAAAGAGACCGAAATTACGTTTTCTCTATCCCACGGTGACGAGACATATTACACGATAGACATACAAGTAAGCGACACAATATAAAAACAAGAAGGCAAAAATTCAAACAATAAATAGTAAGAGTGATGAATAAATAATAAATAAACAGATAACACAATAAATAAGAGGAGCAAAACGGAGCCAGCAAGCATAGCGCAAAAGTACAGGACGCTACGCAGAACGGGGAAGCGAGTTCAGGATCCTAACAGCCTGGAGTATGAAGCTGTTGTTGAGTCTGGAGGTGCGAGAGCGCAGGCTCCTGTACCTCTTCCCAGAGGGCAGAAGATCGAACAAAGAGTGAGCGGGGTGACTCACATCACTCACAATCGCGGTCGCCTTGCGGGTGAGATGGGAGATGTAAATGTCTTTCAAGGAGGGGAGTGAAGCACCAATGATCTTACCAGCCGTGTTCACTATGCGCTGCAGGGCCTTCAAGTTGTAGTCAGTGCAGCTGCCACCCCAAACAGCAATACAGCTGGAGAGGACGCTCTCAATGGTGCAACGGTAAAACGTAGTCATGACGGCCGGAGAAGCGCTCGCTCGCCTGAGTTTCCGCAGGAAGTACGGGCGGCGCTGGGCCTTATTTGCCAGTGATGCGGTGTTGGTGGACCAGGAGAGATCCTCACTGATGTGCACCCCCAGGAACCTGGCGCTCCCCACTCTCTCCACCACAGCACCGTCGATGGTCAGGGGCAGGTGTTGGGTGTGACCCTTCCGGAAGTCAACAACAATCTCCTTGGTCTTGTCGACGTTCAGCAGGAGGTTGTTGTCCCTGCACCACGTGGTCGGAAGGTCAACCTCCAGCCTTTACTGTACTGAGTCTCGTCTCCCCTGGTGATGAGACCCACCAGAGTCGTGTCGTCAGCAAACTTCACTATGCGGTTGTCGCTGTAGGTTGCAGCGCAGTCATGCGTCAGGAGGGTGAAGAGCAGCGGAGTGAGCACGCAGCCTTGGGGGGCCCCCGTGCTCAGCGTGATGCTGGCGGAGATTTTGTCGCCCACACGTACCACCTGTGGCCTCTGACAGAGGAAGTCCAGTAGCCAGTTGCAGAAGTAGGTACTGAGGCCCAGCTTGTCAAGTTCGCTGATGAGACGTTGTGGCACAATGGTGTTGAAGGCAGAACTGAAGTCCACAAACAGCAATCTCACATACGAGTCCCTCCTCTCCAGGTGGGTGAGGGCCGAGTGGAGGGCAGAGCAGATGGCATCCTCAGAGGTTGTGTTAGATCAAACTTTAGTCAGTTGCGATCATTTTATAGGAGATCGTTTGAGAAACGCAATTGTTTACACTTTGCTGAGGCTCATGGGAGATTGTGAGCTGAGGCTCATGGGAAATTGCGGGTGGCTAATGCTATAACGATAGCTGCTATACGCACAAGTCTATTTCATGTCAAAATAGGCTGCTTTGTTAATGTTTTGAGTAAATTTACGGATCGATATGGAAGGGAAACAGTACCAGTGTTAGATCGAACTTTAGTCAGTTCTGATCATTTTATAGGAGATTGTTTGAGAAACGCGATTGTTCACAGAGGGCTCATTGGTTATTGGCTAGTGGATGCATACCGCAACCCTAGTCAACCTCAGTTTGTTGCAGTATAGCTTCTATTTTATGCGCCTTATAATCCGGTGCGCCTTATACGTATATGGACAAAGTTTTAAAATGTTTCATTGAAGGTGCGATTTATAATCCGGTGCGCCTAATAGTGCGGAAAATACGGTAAGTGAAAAAACTTATTGTTTTTGTTTGTGGAATTTGTTGAACTGAGAGTTTGTCTGTGTGAGACAATGCACACAATGTTCACTGTTGAAAATGTGGTCTGTGGTTTTAGTACTGTAGGAGTCAATTTGTCATTATCATGTTGGTGCGTGACATAATAATGTCACACACTAAATTTGGCTGAGCAGAGGTGTGTGTGTGTGTGTGTGTGTGTGTGTGTGTGTGTGTGTGTGTGTGTGTGTGTGTGTGCGTGTGTGTGTGTGTGCGCGTGCGCGCGCGCGTGTTTGTGTGTGTGTGGGGGGGTGTTCATGTGTGCTCATGTGTATGATGTGGCTCTTTGCGATGACACAGTAAAAAATGTGGCTCTTAGTCTCTGACTGGTTGGCCACCCCTGATATAGGGTCTTCGTGTGTTGTTTTCTTGCGGCGTCTTCAGCTTCACTAGCAATAAAATGACCTTGCCTATGAGTGACTCTCTCGCCTGGACAAGGGAAAAGGGGCTGTGAGGATTACTTTCCTGGATTCATCCAGCGCCTTTAACACCATTCAGCCTGCTCTTCTGAGTGACAAGATGTTGGTGATGGGCATGAGTTCACACCTGAAGGCATAGATCATGGACTACCTGACGGGCAGACCTCAGTATGTGCGCATTCTTTCCTAATTTGTGTCTAGGATTTTGTTATTTAGTCTTTCTCTTTGTTATACAACAGTGGTTCCCAAAGTGGGCGGTGGAAAGATCTGGGGGGGCGGTGAGGAAGAAAGGGGCGGTAGGGGGGCGGCAGTCTGAAGTCGACGTTTGTTTGACTGAAAACAAAAACAACTGAAAATTACTGACCGCGGGGATCTACGACTTCTTCTTAGTGAGTTCCAGCCTGATGTTGAGAAGCTTATGTCCCTGCACCAAGCACATCCATCCCATTAATATTAAGTGTGAGACAATGAAGGTTACTGGTGGAATGTTTATTTACCATTCTATGTTGCTGAAACAGTTAAAACTGCTAAAAAATAAATTGGTTTACTAAATTGGGTTTTATTTGTGAAATAAAACACAAATATGTGTGTGTGTGTGTGCTTGCACACAGGGCGTTGTGATGCGAAGTGCAGTGGTGTTGGAGTAGTAGTGCTCGTAGTTAGTGCATGTTGCATGCTTCTTCCTGCTTTCTACCTTCTGCTTTCAGCCACTGCCGCCGGCTAGCCCCCTGTTTCCGGGGGCGAAAAGAGGAGCCGAGTGCGTAAGTCTCCTCAGCCGGTACATAGCCTCTCCAACGTCAAGACTTCTGCATGCCTCCTCGTGGCCACACATGGTAACTGGGTGCCTCACGGCTCCAGGCTAAATTGCAGGGGATCGATCGGGGGAGCAACAGTGGGCCCCTAGGCGTGACGCACAGGCCCACCGGCGCGTGGATGTCCTGGTGCCCGCTAACCACTGTCCCAGCTATGGGGGAAATAGCACCCCCGCTGCCTTGTGGGTATCGTCTGGAACGAAAAGGCTAAGGGAGCAAACCCCGACAGGAAACCCGGCTTGGACTCCGTTAGGCAGACTCATGCTTTAAAAGAAAAAGGCTTTGTTCTGGCAACTCCTGCAGCCAACCTGATGCCAAACGTATCGGTTCACCATTCCTTTGGGTGACAACAGGAAGGCCGAGAGGGAAGCCCTGATGCCTGGGAAACTCAAGGCTTCCAAAAAACTTGCCCAGGCTTCTTGCGCACTGGAGAGGAAACTTCAGCTCCACTAACCAGTGGAGACACAACACGGGAGGTTAGCAGTTACCGGTTATAAGCCCTTTCATATTGGCGTAGAGTGTGGGTGCCAGGGGCTACCTCCGACGGTGGGAGAGATGTTCGGTCTCATTGGACAGCTACCGCCCGCCTCAAGCTGGGCAGCCCCCAGCCAATAAGGTGCTTTCCCGCCACAGCCTGCCTGCTTCATTGGGTGCTTGGAGCTCAGGGATTTATCCTAACAAGTGGGCTGTAAATTCATGCACCAAGCAACAAAAGGAAATTACCGAAGATTCCAACACTACGCCTGGGGTGCTGGAATGTCAGGACTATGACACCCGGACTCAGCGACAACCTACAACAAATTAGTGATGTCCGTAAAACTGCAGTTATCAACAACGAACTCCTGAAGCTCAGAATTGACATCTCGACCCTCCAGGAAACACGACTCCATGGATCTGGCTCACTCAAGGAAAAGGACTATACCTTCTTTTGGCGGGGGAAGCCCCCTGAGGAAACCAGGGAACACGGAGTAGGGTTCGCTGTCAGGAACACACTCTTGGGAGCAGTGGTACCACCCACAGGTGGCTCTGAGAGAATCCTGGTTCTCTGCCTCAATACATCTATGGGACCTGTCCACCTAGTGAGTGTGTACGCTCCAACACTTAGCTCGCCCCAGGAAATAAAAGAAAGGTTTTATGATGAACTGGAAGTGACTCTTAAAAACATTCCCAGCCGTGAACAGCTCTACCTACTTGGTGACTTTAATGCTAGAGTCGGAGCCGATCGTGACTCCTGGCCATCCTGCTTGGGACACCATGGCATCGGTAAGCTGAATGAAAATGGGCAGAGACTTCTGGAGCTCTGCACATATCACCACCTCTGCATCACCAACACATACTTCCAGACCAAACCCATTCACAAAGTCTCTTGGAGACATCCACGCTCAGGTCACTGGCACCAGTTAGACCTGATCATAACACGCACTTCTGATCTCGGAGGCATCCTTCAAACACGCAGTCTCCACAGTGCAGTCTGTGACACAGACCACTCCCTTGTGCTCTGTAGAGTCAAGCTACAGGCAAAAAGCCTACATAGATTCAAATCAAAGGGAGCCCCACGCATCGACAGCAGCAAAACAACCGACCCAACCAAAGCTACAGCCTTCCTCTGTGCCTTAGAAGTCTCCCTCCACGGCCCACCCCAGTCCAGCTCCGCTCAGCGGTACTGGGATGGCTTGAGGGATGCCATACACAGCACGGCCCTGTCGGTCTTTGGCAAAAAGCAGGGAAAACCAAATGACTGGTTCAATGCCAATTTAACAACATTGGCACCAATTCTTGAAGAAAAACGCGTCGCACTCACAAATTACAAGCGCACTCCAAACACCAAAACTCTACAGACCCTCCGATCTTCTAGGGGGAAACTCCAACAAGCCGCTAGACGTTGTGCCAATGACTATTGGCTACAGCTCTGCAGCAACATTCAAGCAGCTGCTGACACAGGCAACATCAGACTCATGTTCGATGGCATCAAAAAGGCACTTGGACCATCACCCCGCAAAATTGTCCCATTGAAATCAGCTTCGGGAGAAACCATCGCTGAACGCTCTAAGCAGCTGGACCGCTGGGTGGAACACTACTCAGAGCTCTATGCCAGGGACAACAGTGTCTCTGATGCAGCCCTCAGGCATGTAGGGCACCTACCTGTTATGGAAGAGCTCGACATGGAACCAACAACTGAGGAGCTAAGCAAAGCAATTAACAGCCTGCCCAGCGGAAAAGCTCCAGGCACCGATGGGATAACAGCCGAAGTCCTCAAGTGTGGGAAGCCTGCTCTTCTGCATAGACTGCACAAGCTTTTATGCCTGTGCTGGAAAGAAGGCTCTGTCCCACAGGACATGAGAAATGCTAACATCGTCACCTTGTACAAAAACAAGGGAGACAGGAGTGACTGTAACAACTACCGTGGCATCTCCCTACTCAGCACTACCGGTAAGCTCTTTGCTCGAGTTGTACTAAACAGACTCCAAGTCCTCGCAGAGATGCTCTACCCAGAGTCACAGGCAGGGTTCAGAGCAGGAAGATCAACTCTGGACATGATCTTCAGCCTGAGACAGCTGCAGGAGAAGTGCAGAGAACAACATAAACCTCTCTACATGGCCTTCGTTGACCTTACCAAGGCTTTTGACCTGGTGAGCAGGAGCGGCCTTTTCCAAATGGTGGAACGGATAGGTTGCCCGCCAAAACTCCTCAGCATCCTCCAGTCCTTCCACACTGACATGAAAGGTACTGTTCAGTACGATGGGTGCACTTCTGAGTCCTTTAACATCCGCTGTGGTGTCAAACAGGGATGCGTTTTGGCACCCACTCTGTTTGGGATATTCTTCTCTCTCCTCCTGCGCCAAGCCTTCGGAACATCAACTGAAGGAGTTTACTTACACACCAGGACAGACGGCAAGCTATTCAACCTATCCCGACTGAGAGCAAAAACCAAGGTCAGACCACTCACCATTCGGGACATGTTGTTTGCTGATGATGCAGTATTGGCAACACACACTAGGGAACACCTGCAGACTCTTCTAGACCGGTTCAGCCAAGCATGTCAGGACTTCAACCTGACCATCAGCCTAAACAAAACCAAGACAATGGGCCAGGGGACTACTGTCCCACCTTCCATCACCATCAACAACTACACACTGGAAGCTGTAAGCAGCTTTATCTATCTTGGGTCTACCATCACCTGCAATTTGTCACTCGATGCCGAGGTCAGCAGCCGGATTGGGAAAGCAGCTTCTACCTTTGGAAAACTGACACCCAGAGTATGGCAGAACAGCAAGCTCACCATCCATACAAAGGTGCAAGCGTACAGGGCCTGTGTCGTCAGTACACTCTTGTATAACAGCGAAGCCTGGACTCTTTATGCACATCAAGAGAGAAGGCTAAACTCTTTCCATCTGCGTTGCCTGAGACGCATACTGGGCATCACCTGGCGGGACAGGATCACAGACAGTGCAGTCCTGGAGAGTGCACAGCTCCCCACTATGCTCTCCCTGCTGAAGCAGCGGCGTCTCCGTTGGCTGGGCCATGTCCGTCGGATGGAAGATGGTCGTATGCCAAAGGACATCTTATATGCAGAGCTAAAATCAGGCAAAAGGCAAGTAGGCCGCCCACTGCTCCGCTACAAGGATGTCTGCAAACAAGACCTCAAATCCTTCAACATCAACCCAGCCATCTGGGAAGACGTCGCCCAGGATCGTCACAAATGGCAACAGGCTCTCCAAAACGGGCTGCAGACCTACGAAATCACCCTGGCTCAACACCGAGAAACGAAAAGGAAATTGAGGAGGCAGCAAGCCACCATGCCCCCACCTCCACCGGGTCTGGCCCACATCTGTAACATCTGTGGCCGTGTCTGCCTCTCACGGATAGGACTCATCAGCCACAGCAGACGCTGTGCAAAGAACATCTAACCTCCAGACGCAAAGAAATCTATGGTCTTTCGAGACTGATGCCGATGATGATGATGATGACACATTTGTGTTTAACCTTTCTCTTTTCAAATTGCAGCATACCAAATATCAAGAAAGAGGTGTTTGTTTCCATATGTGTCTGTGTGTGTGTGTGGTCTTCTTTTTCCATGGTCTTGCAATGACTGCTTCAGCTACTTCTTTATATGCCTTCTCTATTTCTTGGGCGGCACAATCTACTTCTTCAGCACCTGAAACCTGTTTCGCAAACTGATGACAAAGTCTTTAAGATGGTTTTATCCTTCAGCTTTGCCGTTTCATCCTTGATTGTGGCGTTTTTACTGCTGTTCTTGACGTCAATATGTCTACTCCTTGTCTATGGCTGTCGTCGTCTCCTCCAGAGTAAATTATGTTTTTATTCCTTCTGTTAGTTCCACTTTTCCTTGTCCTGTTGTACTGATTCACTGATTCCCATAATGTTGATTCCTCTGTTCTTCATTTCTCTTGCTACTAGTAAAATCTTAGCGCTTGCATAGTGTTCATACATTCCAGTTTCCGATCTTCAAGGTGCTTTTCTGGTACAGCAGTGGCCTATTCGGCGAAGGCCGTCTTTCCGTTGGCTTTGGCCCCTGTGCGTCATGGTGTCTTTCCTGTTCTGAGGACTGGCTTCAGCATTCCCCGGATATGCTCTGTTTCTGGTTTCTTTAATAATTTGTTTTTTCCAGGTGCGGGTTATCAGCCCACAGCCCAACTTCCAATCTGGAGGGCCAGTGGGAATCACTCTTTGTTTGGTCTCTACCCTTCAACCTGTTCTGCATGGGTGGCCCGACCCGTCATGGCTCTCATGGTCACGGAGACATGCATACCACCCCACCACGTTAAAGGTGGTGATTCCATAGGGATGGGAACACATCCAACTTAGCAAAACACCTAAAACAACGATGTCCAGGCTTGTACAAAGAATTCAAGGTAGTGCATTTTAAATCACGTGTTGCCCATATCTCATAACGTTGTGATGATAAGCCCAAGCCTTAATGAGCTGCCTGGGAAAGTAACGTTAACTTCGTCTCTCAAATTAGTTATGTAACGTTGCCAGGCAGCAAATTTACTGAGTCCCTTAATGAAACGTTGAACACCCTGAAACAATGCATGTTATGAAACGTCTTTTTGTTAGTTTCTGTATGTGTGTGTGTGTGTGTGCGCGCGCGTGTGTGCGTGTGTGTGTGTTTGTATGCGTGTGCACGTGTGTATGTGTGTATGCGTGTGCACGCGCGCGCACGTGTGTGTGTGTGTTTGTGTGTGTGTGTTTGTGTGTGTGTGTGTGTGTGTGTGCGTCTGTGTGTGTGAATGCTAAATGCATCCATGCATATATTGTGTAAACTATTTTCTGTTGCTTGGGCACTGGATTTGATGTTTTTTGAAAACAGCCGCTATCTCGTCAAATGTTTTGTCAGCCAGTTTAGTCGGGGCAATGAAACTGCGGAGCAAGTTGTAGATATTCGCGTCCATCTCATTCCAACGAACCCGGATATTAGCATATCCGCCGCCCTATGCTTCACGGAAACGTGGCTCAACGAACACATACCTGACCATGCGGTACAGCTGCCTGGATTTTGGCTCCTACGCGCCAATCGCAGCACGGAGCTCACGGGGAAAACAAAGGGAGGTGGTCTATGCTTCTATATTAAAAAAGGTTGGTGTACTGATGTCACAGTGTTGAAAGAGTCTTGCAGCCCTCTCTTAGAGACAGTTTTCATAAACTGCCGGCCGTTTTATTCACCACGGGAATTCTCCTCGATCGTAATGGCGGCTGTTTACATTCCACCACAGGCACGTGCGATTGAAGCCATGCAGCTAGCTGCTGGCTGTCCAGATAACAGACGTGGACAAAAAACTACCGAACTCACTGATCATTTTTTTGGGTGATTTTAACAGAGTAAACCTCACACACAAAGCCTTTAGAGCGGGAGATGAGGCTGGCTTGAGGACTGCGAGGGCCGACCTGTGCGGGGCATCAAAGAAAAGAAGAGGGCGTTCTCTTGCAAAATTACCGCCCACTTCAAGGACAGTAGGGACGCACGGAGCCTTTGGCAGGGCATTCAGACACGCCGCAGAGCTGTGAAGGGGACGTCCGTCTGCTCAATGACCTTAACCGCTTCTTTGCTCGCTTCGACGCTCAGAACAGCACTTGCCCGCTGAAGGCCACCCCCCCTTCACACGAGCTGCCCCTGTGCCTCTCCGCCGACAGCGTGAGGAGGGCGCTTGCCGCTATCAACATCCGTAAGGCGGCGGGCCCTGACAACATCCCGGGTCGAGCGCTGAAGGACTGCGCTGGTGAGCTGACGGATGTCTTCATGGACATCTTTAACACTTCCCTGCAGCAGGCCATCGTCCCGTTGTGTTTCAAAGCTGCCACCATCGTACCTGTGCCGAAGAAACTTGCTCCATCCTGCTTCAATGACTACCGCCTCGTGGCACTTACGCCCATCATCATGAAGTGCTTTGAGCGGCTTGTCATGGAGCACATCCGTTCCGTTCTCCCCCCCACCATTGACCCCTTCCAGTTTGCGTACCGAGCCAAACGGTCCTTTGAGGATGCCATCTGCTCTGCCCTCCACTCGGCCCTCACCCACTTGGAGAGAAGGGACTCGTATGTTTTCTCGCCTTTTCTCCTGCCCACCGCGTATCTCTGGAGCTCTGCTCGCACCTCTCCGATCCCGCTCCCTCTGACTACGAGCTACGCTAGCCAGCTAGCCAACCCACCAACGGACCCTCCTACCTCCCGGCTCTGAGCCTGTAGCTGCTTGCTCTTGGCTCGGCAAACGGCTCCAACCCAACTTACTGGCCACTTGGCCGGCGTCCTCGGGGGGAGCACCCGCTCGCTGCGAGCTCGCCGGTCGCGGCTCGGCTGTGTGCCGCCATGACACACTGGGGCGTGCCGTTTGCACGGGTACAGTCGGGATTGACCAACACCACCACCCACTCCATCAACATCACGACTCGGTCCACTGCTGCTTCCATGCATTTCACTGCCTACCAACTTCTAGTTAACCAGCTACTAGACATTTCTATCATTTTATCTAGATTATTCCCTGCTGCTGTCACGTCTCATCTCCTGCATGAACTATCACTTCTGCTACTTCGGGCTTCCATTCCACTAACTTCTCGTCCATTTGTCTACACTGCTGCTGATCTTCATCATTTCAACAATAATCACCGTCTCCCTGCTGCTGCTGCCGCAGCTGCCAGCAAGGCTGGGATCCTCCGCCGTCGCCGCTACATCCACCGTAGCTCCGGACTATCTTTTAAACGACATTTCCCTGATGGCTCACCCATCCCCTCTTTCTGGACTAACTCTCTCCCCCCCGTCACCTCCACCTTCCGTACTGTGAACTTCAACAATCTCCGTTCCCCCACCCCCGCTCCTTCATCCATCACCCTTGCACTGCTGAACTGTCGCTCCCTCTCCAACAAATCACTAGTTACTTTCGAACTAATATTGGACAATAATTTGGATCTGCTTCTTCTCTGTGAAACATGGCAACAGCCCCTGGACTATTTTTCTCTCAACCAAGCCACTCCGTCTAACTACAGCTACATCGCCAAACCCCGCCTCTCTGGGCGAGGAGGTGGTATTGCTGTCATCCATAAGCGGTCCCTATCAATCACTGAATTGGACCTCAACCTCCCATCTATTTCATCCTTTGAATATCTCGCTTTTTCCCTCCTCCAACTCTACTACTGCTGTTCTTATCTACCGCTCCCCCCAAGTCACATCCGTCTTTTCTCTCTGAACTTTCTGAACTTCTCACCATCGTATCCTCAGTCTCCTACTTCAATATCCACATCGACCAGCCAACTGCTCCACTGACGTCTGACTTCATCTCCGTTCTGGACTGCTTTCATCTCACCCAGCACATCAACTTCCCCACCCACACCAAAGGCCACACCCTGGATATAGTATGCTCCTCCTTTCCACTCACATCCAACCCCCGTCCTCTCACCTTTCCACTGTCAGATCATCTCTGCATCCTCTTCTCCGCCCCTCTACCCTCGCCTCATAAATCCACAAAGCGCACCATCTCCTACCGCAACATCAAGACTGTAAACCCAATCACGCTTTGTCAGCTCTTATCCTCTGCTCTTCCCTCCGACCCCACTTCTTCCTCCCCTGATGACCTTGCCACCACGCTCAACAACATCCTTTCTGACTCCCTTGATTCCCTAGCCCCCTGGAAAACTTCCTCTGTTACATTCACTAACTCTGCCCCTTGGTACACACCGGAACTCCGCACCATGAAACAAACTGGCCGTCAACTCGAACGCCTCTACAAAAGAACCCGCCTCACGGTCCATGCCGAAACCTTTAAACAACACATCTCCTCCTATCGTGATGCTCTTCTTGCTGCCAAATCTGCTTACTTCTCATCTCTCATTAATAACACCAACCGAAACCTCCGCATACTGTTCTCCACCATCAACAAATTGCTCCAGCCACCGGTCACTAAGCCACCCTCCTCACCCGCCCTCTGTAACTCCTTCCTTGTCAACTTTAACAACAAAATCGCCCAAATCAACAGTTCTCTGACCGACACCATCAATAACTCCTCCTCCCCTGGCCTCCTGCCCCCCCTTCCTGACCGCCCGCCTTTTCCCTCTCTCACTGCCTTCTCCCTTGTTGACTCCTCCACTATCCTAGACATCATTACCTCATCCAAGACAACCACCTGCTCTTTTGACCCTCTTCCAACGACCTTAACTAAGGCCTGCCTCCCTGTCCTCCTCCCCTACCTCACCGCCCTTTTTAATCAGTCTTTATCCCTTGGCCACTTTCCCACTGTCTATAAACTTGCAGCCATCACCCCATCCTCAAAAAGCCCACCTTGGACCCACTCAACCTCTCCAACTACCGTCCCATTTCCAATCTTTCATTCCTTTCCAAAACCCTTGAACGCATTGTCTCCGCCCAACTCCACACCCATCTCCAGTCCAACAACCTCTATGAAACCTTCCGGTCCGGATTCCGCCCACTTCACAGCACTGAAACAGCTCTAGTTAAAGTCACCAACGATCTCCTCATTTCTGCAGACTCTGGTGCCCTCAACATCCTACTACTACTTGACCTTAGCGCAGCCTACGACACTGTGAACCATTCCATCCTCCTCCAAAGGCTGCGCCAACTAGGTGTTGAGGGCACTGCACTCGACTGGCTCACCTCCTACCTCACCAACAGAAACCAGTTCATCTCTCTCTCGGGTCACACATCCATCCTCTCCCCAGTTACACAAGGGGTCCCCCAAGGCTCAGTTCTTGGCCCCCTCCTATTCATCAGTTACCTCTTTCCCCTTGGTACTGTCATCCGCAAACTCAATCTGGACTTCCACTGCTACGCTGATGACACCCAGATCTATATACGTACGACACCAACCCGTAACCCTTCCCTCACCCATTTTGAAACCTGCATCTCTACAATAAAAGCATGGCTGACCCACAACTTTCTCAAACTCAACAGTGACAAAACAGAGCTCCTCCTCATAGGCACTAAATCCTCCCTTAATAAAACTGGATCCATCACACTCACCATTGACTCCTCAAACATCACTCCTTCCCCTCTGGCACGCAATCTTGGCGTTATTTTTGACCCCACACTGTCCTTTCAACCTCATGTTAGCTCAGTTGTCAAGACCTCCTACTTCCACCTCCGACGCATCGCTAAAATCCGGCACTGCCTTTCTCTCCCTGCCGCTGAATCTCTCATCCACGCCTTCATCTCATCCCGGCTTGACTACTGCAACTCCCTTCTCACTGGAATCACTGCTTACTCACTCCATAGACTTCAACTAGTCCAAAACTCTGCTGCCCGCCTCCTTACCCACACCCGGTCCCGTGAACACATCACTCCTGTTCTCCACTCTCTTCCCCATGAAGGAGCGTATCATCTTCAAGATACTCCTCCTCACCTTCAAAGCCCTTCACCACCTAGCTCCCACTTACCTATCCGACCTCCTTGTCCCCTACTGCCCCAACCGTCCCCTCCGATCCTCCAATACTTCACATCTGACAGTCCCAAAATCCAAACCCAAATCCTTCGGTGACAGAGCCTTCTCCTGTACATCACTCTCTCCCCCAGTCTGTCTGTGACTCACCCACACTCCCCATATTTAAGTACCGTCTAAAAACTTACCTCTTCTCCCAAGCTTATGACCTCCCCTACCCATAACTGGTTTCCTCTTCTTAAGTTTATCCGATTGTTTCCTCCCAGTCCCCATGTATGTCTTTGCCTTGTTCCCTGTAAGCGTCTTTGGGTTCTTGAAAAGCGCTATACAAATTTAATGAATTATTATTATTATGTGAGATTGCTGTTTGTGGACTTCAGTTGTGCCTTCAACACCATTGTGCCACAACGTCTCATCAGCAAACTTGACAAGCTGGGCCTCAGTACCTACCTCTGCAACTGGCTACTGGACTTCCTCTGTCAGAGGCCACAGGTGGTACGTGTTGGCGACACAATCTCCGTCAGCATCACACTGAGCACAGGGGCCCCCCAAGGCTTCGTGCTCAGTCCGCTACTCTTCACCCTCCTGACGCATGACTGCACTGCAACCCACAGCGACAACCGCATAGTGAGGTTTGCTGACGACACGACTCTGGTGGGTCTCATCACCGAGGGAGACGAGACTCAATACAGGCTGGAGGTTGACCTTCTGACAACGTGGTGCAGGGACAACAACCTCCTGCTGAACGTCGACAAGACCAAGGAGATTGTTGTTGACTTCCGGAAGGGTCACACCCAACACCTGCCCGACCATCGACGGTGCTGTGGTGGAGAGAGTGAGCAGCGCCAGGTTCCTGGGGGTGCACATCAGTGAGGATCTCTCCTGGTTCACCAACACCGCATCACTGGCGAAGAAGGCCCAGCGCCGCCTGTACTTCCTGCGGAAACTCAGGCGAGCAAGCCCTCCTCCGGCCGTCATGACTACATTTTACCGTGGCACCATTGAGAGCGTCCTCTCCAGCTGTATTGCTGTTTGGGGTGGCGGCTGCACTGACTACAACTTGAAGGTCCTGCAGCGCATAGTGAACACGGCTGGTAAGATTATTGGTGCTTCACTCCCCTCCTTAAAAGACATTTACATCTCCCATCTCACCCGCAAGGTGACCACGATTGTGAGTGATGCGAGTCACCCCGCTCACTCTTTGTTTGATCTTCTACCCTCTGGGAAGAGGTATAGGAGCCTGCGCTCCCGCACCACCAGACTCAACAACAGCTTCATACTCCAGGCTGTTAGGATCCTGAACTCGCTTCCCCTTTCTGCGTAGCGTCCTGTACTTTTGCGCTGTGCTTACTGTCTGCTGTATGCACACTGGCTCCGTTTTGCTCCTCTTATTTATTGGGTTATCTGTTTATTTATTCATCACTCTTATTATTTATTGTTTGTGCCTTCTTGTTTTTATATTGTCTCGTTTACTTGTATGTCTATCGTGTAATATGTCCCGTCACCGTGGGATAGAGAAAACGTAATTTCGGTTTCTTTGTGTGTCTTGACATGTGAAGAGATTGACAATAAAGCTGACTGACTTTTTTTTTTATCTAGGAGACCACGAGTATTGCGAAAACATGTAGTTCGTTTTATAGGATATGGCTTTTTGCCGAGGAACTTGATCGTCTCTTGCCGTATTTCACAGCCACCGACATGGTCATCCTCAACGGGCAAGGGGGCATTTTTGCTAGTGTGACTGACGCTTGCTCGGAGGACATCCAAGCAAAGCTTAATGGTGAGTTTCCAAGGAAAGATAAAGTGGGGGAATTTTTGTCGTTCTATTTATATACAACATAAAGGTCTTCATTATTCATTCAACCCGGATGTGGGTGAACGCTGGCGCGACTTGCTGCCGCTGCTCTCCAGTCATTTTTTAACGTTTTGCTTTGATTTTCTGCAAAGTCTGCAGCAGATCATTCAATTTCGATGATCGTGGTACTGTTGGTTTTCATTTTATTTTAAGTCTGTACGGCGACCTTGAGTGCCTTGAAAGGCGCCTTATAAATAAAATGTATTATTATTATTATTATTATTAGTATTATTATTATTATTATTATTAAGTAACATCTCCGCAGACCCTTCTCACCAGGACACAGTCTGATCAAACTCCTCCCCTCCGGATGGCGTTACAGAGCGCTGTACGCCAAAACCAGCAGACACAGACTGTCACGACTCGTCTCTGATCATTTTATTGTGTATAGGTTGTCATGGGGAGGCGGCTTGGTGACGCACTGGGTAGCACGTCCGCCTCACAGTTAGGAGGGTGCGGGTTCGATTCCACTTTCGGCCCTCCCTGTGTGGAGTTTGCATGTTCTCCCCGGGCCCGCGTGGGTTTTCTTCGGGCACTCCGGTTTCCTCCCACATCCCAAAAACATGCTTGGTAGGCCGATTGAGTACTCCAAATTGTCCCTAGGTGTGAGTGCGAGTGCGCATGGTTGTTTGTCTCTGTGTGCCCTGCGATTGACTGGAAACCGGTTCAGGGTGTCCCCCGCCTACTGCCCGATGACGGCGGGGATAGGCTCCAGCACGCCCACGACCCCCGTGGGGACTAAGCGGTACAGAAAATGGATGGAAGGAGGTTGTCATGGTTTCTGTCCGCCTTCTGTGTACTCACCCCTCCGCTCCTGTGTCTACTCACAATATATGTACTAATCACAGTCACCTGCCTCTCATCACCTGTCGCGTATTGAAATCCCGTCTGTGTCTCAATCCCTTGTTGGATTATTCTCGTCTTTGTCAATTCTGTTTCCGTTAGCAAGCCCTGTCGTTCAGTCAGTCCCGTTGTTGTTTTGTTAGGCCGTTATGTTAGTGTGTTTATACCAACACCCCTTTCCCCCATTAAACCCTGGTCCAAGCTGCATTTGGTCACCCTGGCTCTATTTCTATCCGTGACAACAGACACAGCTTCTTCCGTCAGGCTGTTGCTCTGATGAACTCACACCACTCATAGAGACTCAGAGACATCACTGTGCAATAACATCCTGCTCTCACCACTTAAATGTTGTTAGTTACCTGAATGTAGACAGTCACTTAAATGTTGTACAGAGGCTGAGATCAACCGGAGTCAAATTCCCTATTTGGCATGCACAAACTTGGTCAATAAAGCTGATTCTGATTCAGATTCTGATAACATAGAGTAGGACTGCCACTTTCCTTTTATTGTTGATTTCATTAGCAAGGCAATACAGTTCAACTTGTTCACATAAGCTGTTCAGTCCTCAATGGTGCTATCAAAGTTCTCAATTACTTGAAGTTTTTTTTTTAATTAAAAAGGATAGAAATTTAACATGTTTTTTACTCTTTAAATATAATTAATTAATTAAGTGAAAAAAAATCAACAGATTATTTAGCTCTAAAATTAAAAATTCTACACTGAGACAACATAATTGGTATTAGCCGATCACATTCATGGATCGGAACAATCTTTTAAATTCACGTGTTGTGTCAAGCATAAGGAGGACATTTCCACAGATTGATTACAAAGGCTACCATTAAAACTGATGGACGTAAATACAATTTCATGCCAATAAATAATACACCCGTTGTTGTTCTATGACGTCATATGTACATCTATGCAATTTCGAATGCATGATTTTGTAAAGTACTTTCATTGCTATGTTGTAATTAGACTTTTCTCGTGGCTCTATGGCGGCCTCTCAACGTCCTCATTCACAGCGTCCCCCCGAGTCAGACGATACTCATTCAGGCTGTCATCACTGCGTGTCCGTCTCCAACTCTGCGGCCTTTTCAGCCCACTCTGTCTGTGTCTTAGCGGTCACCAATGACTCGTAGTTCTGCACCATTGCAGCATGCATGGTCAGAGTTGTCACGGCCACCTCATCCTGAATATAACTACACTCCTGAAAATATGATGACATCAAAAATATTTATCATGCAAAGTACTTTATTGTTTGATATGGAGATGATGGTAACTTACATAACATGTAACCACAATTAAAATATTGAAAAAACTCAATAATACCATCGAAAAATGTGGCTCTAAATAAAAATAAATCATAATTTACGTTTTATTGTTAGCTGTATGTACCTCAAGAAAAGAAAATGAATTAGTGTTAGCCTTTTGATGTCTTTTTGATCAAATCAAGACTGCCATGTTTCCATCCCTACATTATTTGTTTACCAACACTGATCCAATTACTTTTTTACAATAACGAGTAAAGTAAGGTATTACAATTGCAAAAACAGTAATTAGATGACTGTTACTCACCCACATGCGTCACAGCTGAACTGAAGAAGCTCGTCGCTGGCTATATTGTTAAGGACATGTTATCTATATCCACCGTAGACTCTGAATCAACAAATCATATTGCAGACGTGTAACATAATCTGAAATGGAACCCTTAAAATATTTTCTCTATGTCGTCGAGATTTTTGTGCATTTCTTGCGCATGTATAATGACCACCGGCATGTTTTCTGGGGGGGAAAAGATGGCCTGGTAGATATGATTTGTCTGATGCACTTTTTCCACCATTCATCACATGGGTAGAACTAATTGTGGAGAGTACACACAATGAAGTGTGACGTTGAGGGACGAATAAAGGGGGTGGGTAGATTTAGCATCTCTCCTTTGCTGAACCACCATCTCCTCCATTGAGGCCAGTGTTCTATGAATGAGTCAGTTTGTCTCGAATGGGCAGCAGCTTGATACAGTGACATGAAAACACTCTTGGAAGCAACTTCACAAATCCTACAACAGGCCCTGGGAAACCATAATCACCACTTTCATTTTTCAGTCTTATTTCAGAGGTTGTGGTTTCAATTAGGGGCATTTGCCTTGCAATTTTCAGGTTAAAAATAATAAACCATTTTGGACTACTTAAAATACCTGCATTTTGCGTAATAGATTTAGGGCGTGCAAATTGAAATTGCAACGTGTGGACATTGTCAGGGAGCTGCTTGAAGCTGCCAGATGGAAAGAACTATGTTTGAGTCGGTGTTTGACTGCTCCTGGATTGCTTGCACTTTGTCAGAATGCAGCCAAACCCTGCTCCAATTTTCTGCCTGACTTTCACGGGATAATTTTAGCTGTGTGAATGCATAATGTAACGATTTACTGTGAGGATTAGTTTTTCAACAGCCACAACGTAACCGAGGAACATATCTCAAGAGTCAGTGAGTAAATTTCCCTGTCAGTAACTCTGCAGCCACCATCCACGACACACTCACAACCACACCATGTTACTCACCACACTATGTACACTAATTTTTCCAATAAAGTCCCAGAGCTCGGCCAACTGTTGTACTCGGGCCAGCAGACAGGGTTGTGCAGGATTACTTAGAGGGACATTGTTCACGTACACAAGTCCAGCACACATCCACGCACGCATGCATGCACACACTTTTAATTTAAAAACAGAGCCATAGTATGCTTTGAACTGAAAATCTATTTCTAAGGGCTGACGTGAGTTTTATATTTATGCTGTCATATGAGTTGACTACTACCGTAATTTCCGGACTATAAATCGCGTTTTTTTTCATAGTTCGGGAGGGGGGGAGACTTATATGTGTTTTTTTGTACATCTGTACATACATTTGTACAAAAAAAAAAGTGAAACCGCGATAAACGAACCGCGATGCAGCGAGGGATTACTGTAATTTGAATTTCAAGTGACGTCAGCAGCGCAACGCAGCGTGGCGCGGCGGTTGTTTACAAAAATGACAAAGATTGATCACGGGATGACGAAGATGACGAACGGCCCTGTCAGGATTCAAAGTGTGGAAATGGAGCAGGGCGACCAAATGCAGCTTGGACCAGGGTTTATTGGCGAACTCAAAAGGCAAACTGATACGACTTAACAAAACAATAACTTGAGTGACTGACCGAGACGTGAAACAAGAAGACAGCAGGACATGACGACAGCAACAGGAACCAAAAAGACATCGTGACACTACACGCAACAACCGACAAGCAATGATCCGACCAGGAGTGACACACAGACAGGACTTAAATACAAGACAGGTAACAAGAGGCAGGTGAGAATGATCACGCTAATCATGGGCACACAGGAGGGGAGGGGCGAGCACACAGACACACGGACAGATCCCACGGACATGAGCACACAGGAAGGGAGGGGCGAGGAAACAGACATGATCGGGGACGAGTTGTGACAGGGCCCCACGTACTACCGGCATCATTAGCAGCTTTGTTTCTAAGTGACACGGAGGACGAAGAGTTTGAAGGATTTAAGGATTTGGAGTGACACAGAAGGTTTGAAAAACTATTATGGCTTTTACGCACGCCCAGTCCTACTCTACGGAGCTCTCTTTCACCTCCGTGGATAGAAGTCGGGGGCCGGCGCTCGGCCGGGTGGCTGTCCGAGACGGTGGATGGGGCTCGGACATGGCTTTTACGCACGCCCGGTCCTACTCTACGGAGCTCTCTTTTTCCATTCCGTGGATGGAAGTCGAGGGCCGGTGCTCAGCCAGGTGGCTGTCCGGGGACAGTGGATGGGGCTCGGTCATGGCTTTTACGCACGCCCGGTCCTATTCTATGGATCTCTCTTCCACCTACGTGGCTGGAAGTCCACGCCGCCACATGCCTGGAAGTTTGTCTTGTTAAATAAAGAGCCGTTTACCAAACCCACGTCTTTCCTTGTACTTTGTTAACGCTACAATCTAGTTAAGTGGTTCTTAACCTTGTTGGATGTACCGAACCCCACCAGTTTCATATGCGCATTCACCGAACCCCTCTTTAGTGAAAGATAAAAGTCATTCAAGACATCGATGTTTTTTTTGCTGGTGCACAAAATGAGCTGTGCATGAACATCACCTTGTTCAAAGAACAACTCCAACACAATGCATGAACTCACAACAAATTACACACTGTGACCTCTGCTGTTGCTTTTGCAAGACCAGTTCAACTAAGCGTCATCACAAATTTACACAATGAATCAGGTGTGTTCGGACCTCCACAGTGGAGGCTCTGCCGAACCCCTGAGACCAACTCACCGAACCCCTAGGGTTCGATCGAACCCAGGTTAAGAACCACTGATCTAAGTTATATACTCGATCTGTGGAATAACGACGAGGCTGACGTCAGGGCGCACGCGCGGCGTTGTTGACAAAGGACGAGGAATCTGATCGATGAATTTAATGCTTTAGTGTACAGATGGTTTGATAATATTATTGCTTATATAATAGTTATTTGATATCTAATTTATATATCGTTATATGGGCCTGTGGAATATTTTGAAGTGCAAGCGCCGTCAGCGGCGCGCACCCATTGTTGACAAAGGACGATCGATGAATTTATTGAATTGGAGTGACACGGATGGATTTATAAACGTGTTATTTATGTAATAGTTTTTTTTTAATAACTCTGAATGTTACGTCAGGCCCGTTCTCAGCTCTTTGTTTGTGTTTATGTCACGTTAGCATGCCTGTTGTTGCTCGTTCATGTCTGTTCCTGGTGTTGGATTTTGTCGAATAGATTGCCCCCCAAAATGTGATTTATACTCCGGAGCGACTTATATGTTTTTTTTTTACTTTTTTGGGCATTTTATGGCTGATGCGACTTGTACTCCGGAGCGACTTTTAGTCAGAAAATTACGGTACACACAAAATTAAAGGACGGAACCGGTTTAAGTCAGTTAAAAACACTAGGCTCTCTAAAACCTCTTGTCCCATAAGTACATTATTACCATTACTGTGCTTGACAGATGGGATGCACTGGCATTGTAATGCAGGGGTATCAAACTCATTTGAATTACAGGCAATACAACATGGTTTCCCTCAGAGCATGTACTATTCTAATCACCTTAAACAAGAGCAGCATTGACCTCAACAAAACCAGCACACTCATTTCACTGAGCACCATCCAAGGTCAGCATAATAGAAAAATAGCAACTAGTGCTAGCAAAATTTACATTTGAAATTTCAGAGGTAAAATGAGATTTAAAACTTGAAATAAACAATAATTCCAGCAGATTGTGAATTTACAATTTGACATGTCAACATACATAGAAAAGGGCGGCACTGGTTAGCACTCGCGCCTCACTGTTCAGAGGTTGCGGGTTCAATTCTACCTCCGGCCCTCCCTGTGTGGAGTTTGCATGTTCTCCCCGTGCCTTTCAGACGCTTTTGTAATAATCAAAGGATTGATTGTTATATCTTCTCAAAATATTACCCTGAGAAATTATCCTGCAGTGTGGGGGTTGTTACAACTACCTAATTATTTCTCCCCAAACTGCTCAGAAAAGGGTTGGGGCCAACAATAAATGTAACCCTGATCATTGTTTTCACATGCAAATCCTTATTTTTGTAGTCAACATTGACTTTGGGCAAGTGACAAACGCCTTGATTTTGTCATATTAGTCATTATACCTCTGGGACTAACAGTATTTGGTAAGAAGAATGTATTGAATGCGTTTGACTTTGGAATAGCATAAATACTGGAAACACCATTAAAGTTCAGATGTTTTCCAGAAATAAAATGTATAGATAATGTTTGCACCACTACAATTTAAGCATAAAAACTCTGTCCTACTTTCTGTTCTGTACTTGATTTTTTTCTGGGATGTTTGGGGCAAACGAAATAACAATCTGCAGGAAACTACAAAAAAAAAAAAACAAACTTACATTTTAGGTGGTGAGGGGGATGATGGTGAAACAAGTCAACAAACAGCAGTATTGTTTTATATGGTGTTGACTGCTTTGACGGTGACAGCTGCGATGGAAAGACACGCAGCCAGCCACAGTGGTTGGCAGGCTTTCAGTCCACACTGGGAGCTTGATGTCTTTTTTTGCTTGGGGGCCATCGTAGGTGAAGCCGTTCCCACCACCATTGGGCCTGGTTTGACAAGCTACGCATCCTTGATGCTTCCGTGTATATTCCCAGCTACATGCAATGGTTACAGTCTGTCATTTTCTTCCACTTATTCGGGAGTCAGGTTGTAGGGGCACCAGCGTTTGTCAGGAATTAGGGAAATTCAGGGGAATCCCAAACCCTTCACTCCAGTGAGTCTTATGTTATTCCAGGGTCTCTTCAGAGTGGGACGTGCCCAAAACACCTCACCAGGGAGGCGTCCAGGAGACTCCTAACCAAATGACCGCGTTACTTCAGCTGGCTCCTTCAGATACGGCTCAATATTATATGGCTCAATTGATGACTTCAATGCGGTTCTGTTAAAACCTCTAAATTCAATAGCGACTAGACATATCATGGAAAATCCACTTTTTTAGCTTTTGAATACATTTTATTGTGCACTTGGAGTCTCCGGGATTGTAGAAATGTTGGATCTATCCCTGGGTGTTAAAGGGATACTTTTGTAATCTGTTTGGTTGCTAACAATCGATTTGAATCTTTTCAGTCTGGTTTTAGAGCTAACCACTCTACTGAGACAGCTCTTTTGTTAAATTGACCAATGATCTCCTCTTAGCTATCGAGTCCTACACCTCATCGGCACTATTACCACTCGATCTTAGTGCTTCCTTCGACACTGTCGATCACAGCATATTACTCGATTGTTTTGAAACCTGCTTTGGTATTTTGGGGTCAGCACGTTTTTGGTTTAGTACTTATCGCTCAGAGAGGACCCACCCATCTATGGGAACACGACCTAATTAATTTTACATGTGGTGTCCCGCAGGGATCGGTACTTGGACCTCCATCCATCCATTTTCTATACCGCTTGTTCCCATGGGGGTCGCGGGTGTGCTGGAGCCTATCCCAGCAGTCATCGGGCAGTAGGCAGGAGACACCCTGAACCCGTTCCCAGCCAATCACAGGACATACAGAGACGAACAACCATCCGCACTCCCACTCACACCTGAGGGCAATGGGGCTTGTCATAATTCCCCCAAAGTTACTATTTTTAGAACAGTGAACTGCGCATGCGCCGCGGCCGCAGCGTGGCCGGACAAATACTAGAGCCGCACAGGTCGTGAACAGCTGGGGCGCAAAAGACCAACTCGCTATTTGTTATCAGAAATAACATTAACGGACCTATCATGGTTACAACAAAACATTGCTGCTTTGGTGTCTGCCGGAGCGACTCGCGATATGCTGACCGGGATCTTGAAGGGAGTTTTCTTCATATTTTTCCAAAGCTGAGGAGAAATGCCTTTGCTGTTTAGAAGCTTGTAAACGGCAGGGATTTACAGTAAAAAATGTCACCAATCACACATATATGTGCTCTCTGCATTTTGTCGGTGGAATTGGGCCAACATCTGAAAATCCCGATCCAAAACCATCGACTGCAACGTCTGTAGAGGAAAGTTCATCGTCTGCTTTCTCAATAGAAAACATGCTATTGCTAGCCATAACATGTGGGACATTGACTAGTTTGTATGAACATGAACATTAACATACATTAATTATAGAGCTAAATTAAATATAGACGCAAATTCTGAGATACGTATATACAATATGGTTGGATGTGTCAAAGGCTGTACTACGAAGAAATTGCACACTTTTCTTTTTCCTTTTTGAAGGAATTGTACATCTCAAGTTGCTTCATTTTGAATAAGAGGAGAGGGATGACCCCAAACAGCTCCAGCAGCCAAATGACAAGGGATGACACAGCTGACCTTCAAATCAATGCTGACACAACCGCAGAGATTGATCTATGTTAAAAGATGCATCGAGAAAATAAAAACATTTAGATGGCTAGGTAAAATAATTCCCTTGTTGCTGCAGCCAGTTTTTTCACAAATGTTTTTTGTTGCTTGTTGCATCGTTAATTTTCAAGAACCACGTTATATAAATTGAGGCAGTTTTACAATACCAATTTTGATAGGTACTGTGTATTAGAGAGGAACGGAATTTCATCTGCGCGACATGCCTGCATGAAATACATTTGTCAATTAACTTGAACATATAAACCTTGTAATGTTTGCTCAATCACAAAATATTTAACACATTGGAACAAAAACAGATACAACATTTGAAATTCACACGCTTGTTTATTGAATAAATCACGTTTGCAAATTTTTCCCAATGGACTAGATTTTACTGTCATTTCAAACTCAAAATGTTTTGGAATGCCACAGTGAGGAAAACCTTTCAAATCTCCATTCGGAGGTTGAGGATCCTCTTTCGCTGAACTTGATGTTGATGCAGCTTTTACGTCGTACCACGCACCACCATCTACAGATGGATAGTAAATGGGAAGCTTTTGGTCAACCGCATGCTGGCATCTGCAAACAGAATGAATGGATTAGTATATTTATAAAATAACTAACAATCATAACAATTTGAAAGATGGATCGGTAAAGGTCCAGTATATTCCCCCTTCCATTAGCTGTGACATTATCATAACATATTACCATTCCTAATATTATCTAATAATATTGATAGCATAATAACAAACAAGTTGTGACTTCCAAATGTTCATGAAAGTTAGCAACACGAGGTTAGCTTGCTAGCTAACTAATAAAGGCCTTAAAGGCTCTGGATCTGGGGCTATCCTGGCTGACGCGCCTCTACAGCATTGCGTGGACATCGGGGACGGTGCCTCTGGATTGGCAGACTGGGGTGGTGGTTCCACTCTTTAAGAAGAGGAACCAGAGGCTGTGTTCCAACTACAGCAGAAGCACACTCCTCAGCCTCCCTGGTAAGGTCTATTCAGGGGTGCTGGAGAGGAGGGTCCGTCAGGAGGTCGAATCTGGCATTCAGGAGGAGCAGTGTGATTTTTGTTCCGGCCGTGGAACAGTGGACCAACTCTATACCCTCGGCAGGATCCTCGAGGGTGCATGGGAGTTCGCTCAACCAGTCCACATGTGTTTTGTGGACTTGGAGAAGGTGTTCGACCGTGTCCCTCCGGAAGTTCTGTGGAGGGTGCTTCGGGAGTATGGGGTGCCGAACCGACTGATAAGGGCGCTTCGGTCCCTGTATCATCGATGCCTGAGTTTGGTCCGCATTTCCGGGAGTAAGTCGGACTCGTTCCCAGTGAGGCTTGGACTCCGCCAAGGCTGCCCTTTGTTACCGATTCTGTTCATAACATTTATGGACAGAATTTCTAAGCGCAGCCGAGGTGTTGAGGGTGTCCGGTTTGGGGACCTCAGCATTGCATCTCTACGTTGGAAAGCGTAGCAAGGTAAAATAAAATAAAAAACTGACAGTAAAGTTGGTGCATCAGGATATAGGGGAGGTTACAAAGACATATTGTAACAAATAATTGACTTATAGATAAATGTGTTAATTAGAAACAAATTTCTAACAACACTGAAACTCTGTACGCGGTGCATGAAGCAAGGCTGTGGAGTATTGGACTGAACAAACGCCCATCTGCTCATGGCTACTAGCCCCTAGCTGCTTTCTTAGGGTTAACTGCACCAACTGCAGGGGTCTCCTGGTCCATTCATCAAGATCCCCTATCTAGTCTGTTTTATGTCTTTCTGCTCCAACACACCTGATTCACACTGTCAGCTCATGAACAAGTTAAAGTTAAAGTCCCAATGATCGTCACACACACATCTGGGTGTGGTGAAATTTGTCCTCTGCATTTAACCCATCCCCGTGTGATTTTAATCCATCCCCTGGGGGAGAGGGGAGAGGGGAGCAGTGAGCCGCAGCGGTGCCGCGCTCGGGAATCATTTGGTGATCTAACCCCCCAATTCCAACCCTTAATGCGTAATGAGTGCCAAGCAGGGAGGCAATGGATCCCGTTTTTATAGTCTTTGGTATGACCCGGCCGGGGTTTGAACCCACAACCTTCCAGTCTCAGGGCGGACACTCTACCACTAGGCCACTGAGCTGGCTTTTCACAAGCCTGATAATCATCCTAAATATTTGAATCAGGTGAGTTGGATCTAACCTGGCAAAGCTGGCTCTGATACGTGAACCACTCAACAGAGTTCTGTAAAGTATGACTTTGGGACTGCACCACTATGATCTGCTCAGGAAAGGTGGGACATACAGTACAGCAGTTGGAGTTGTTTGGCCGATGCGGCAACCAAACATTTATTTTAACCAATCACAACAACTGATGATAACATTGTCACCGGCAGCTAAAAATTAACTAAGTTCTTTCAAAAAGGAAACATCCATGCACTCGTCTACCGATGTCACCGTGTTTGGTTTGATCGTTCCCCCTTGCCCCAGCGCTTCTTGTTTTTCGTCACAGCCGCATATCCCACGTCCCAAACACACTGTTGCTTTGTAATTGGTCCGCACCACCAGTGGTTTGGCTCGGAGAAAATCTGCGGGGTCAGGATAAGATGGATTCTGTTGGTTGTGTGAACTCACAAATGCAGGCAAGGTATGTTAGAACAGGGTTACATGTAAAACAGGCTGGCTTGGGCCTTTTGAGGACCGGCCTTGGAGACCCCTGCTGTAGTGATAGAAATGAGCCAAGCTTTTATTCAGTAACTTGCAAGTGTGTCAGATAGCCACTGATTTAAAAATGCCACTCTCTACTCATGTGATAGGGTAAGTGTCCCCTACCCCAAAAAATCCACACAACTAAGATGGTGTAAAACAACTTAATGCTATAGCTCAACAATTCAGTTCATAAATCGTTTTCATTTATATGTCTGCAGTTCTTAACTTTAAGCATATATAATTTATCTAGATACAAATCATGAATATGACTTAAAAAGCTTTTATTTGAAGAGTGTTGGTGGTGTTCTTCTTGTCCCCAAAAGATCCACCTGGTTTATTTTAATACACGTCATGTTGGGGACATCCCTTGCCACCCACCACTTGCTACTGAGTGAAAAGCCAGATCGCTTGTCTATGGCTCAAAATCTCTCTTATCTTATTTTTTTCCCAATCGCGAGTTGGCCCAAATAGAAAATATATTAAAAAATCACAATAAAAAAAGGCAAGCCAACAGCAAACACATCAGCCTTGCTGGCTTCCTCGTTCGACATGGAGATGTTGGATTCATTCATTCATTCATTCATTCATTCATTCATTCATTCATTCATTCATTCATTCATTCATGCATTCATGCATCCATTCATTTGCTTGCTTGCTTGCTTACAAACCGGATTTGGTGGAAGTTGGGAAATTGTGTAAAATGTAAATAAAAACAAAATACAACAATTTGAAAATCCTTCTCAACCATATTCAATTGAATACACTACAAAGATAACATATTAATGTTCAAACTAATAAACTTAATTGATTTTTGCCAAATAATAATTAATGTAGAATTTCATGGCTGCAACACGTCCAGTAGAAGTTGGGAAAGGTGGCAAAAAATACTGAGAAAGCTGAGAAAAGCTCATCAAACATGGAACATCCCACATGTGATCAGGCTAATTGGGAACAGGTGGGTACCATGACTGGGTATAAAAGGAGCCTCCCCAATCATGCACAGTCATTCACAAGCAAGGATGGGGCGAGGTTCACCACTTTCTCCACATCTGCGTGAGAAAATAGTTGAACAGTTGAAGAACAACATTTCTCAAAGCAAAATTGCAAGGACTTTAGGGATTTCAACATCTACGGTGCATAATATCACCAAAAGGTTCAGAGAATCTGGTGAAATCACTGCACGTAAGCGTCATGGTCGTAAACCAAGACTGAATGACCGTGACCTTCGATCGTACTTACTTACTTACTTACTTACTTAACCTTCCACCAGTATTGATGTTGGAAATTTATGAGAATAACTCAGGTTTGTCAGAACAAGAAAATGCCGCATTAAGTTGAGGATGCAGCCCAGCCAAGACGGTTGTCAAATGGCTGTGCGCAGGGAGTCTTGACAAATAGGTTTGGAGTGCTTGCAATGTAAAGAAAACATATTTGGATAGAATTTTTCATGATAAACCACATATGTGTTTCCTTCTGAGCACTACAGGTACACTTTAACATGTTCTTCAATGTAATGTCAACGCCAAGGATAGGCAACAGATGAGCCGTGGGTCACATGCGGCCTTCGCCCACATATCCATCCGACATCTGTGCCGCTTGTCCCCGCAGAGGTCACGGGTGTGCTGGAGCCTATCCCAGCAGTCATTGGGGACACCCTGAACTGGTTGCCAGCCAATCACAGGGCACACAGAGACGAACAACCATCCACACACACTCACACCTACGGGCAATTTGGAGTGTTCAGTCAGCCTACCATGCATGTTTTTGGGGAATGGGAGGAAACGAGTGCCTGGAGAAAATCTACGCAGGCAAGGGGAGAACATGCTAACTCCACACGAGGAGGAGTGGAATCGAACCCGCAACCTTTGAACTGTGAGGCGGACGTGCTAACCAGTTTGCGCCGTGCCGCCTACAACTCTCAATCTTTTTATTTTATTTTTAATAAAAGTGTTTATTATTGCTGAGTTATTGAAAGATGTAATACCAGCAGACGGCAGAACTGCTAAGTAATGTAATATAATCACAGCATTGGGTTATTTTTTGCAGATGAGCATTGGATCCGTCCTATAAGCATTTGAAAATTAAGATAATCTTCTCTACAATGGTTCAAAAACAGAGATATCAACATATTTTGTCCTTATTAAATAATTGACTGCCTCTGTCGTTTAATGACGTCACAAATGTCTCAAAGCCCTACCGCCACTGACGTTCAGAGACATAATTTGCATTTTCAACAGGGATGGGTCGGGGAGGGTGTTGCACAGTTATACTGGGGTAATCAGCCTTGCGTACTACTGCATTGTCAAATAGACCCTGTGGAGGGCAGAAGTGCTTCGAGATAAGCACTCAGCCAACTACACGAAGAAGAGCGAGGAAATAGGAAGATTGAGGATGATGGCAAAAGCAGAATACAGACAGCTTACGCTTCAAGAAAGCATTTTGCGCTATTGTAAGAGAAGAATATCTCTCACAACGTTCAGCAATGATGAAAGAAATCGTGTGGGGACAGCACAAAGCAGGTCTATCTTCTTGCAGCATGGCTGATAATGGCATACACCTGGCTGTGCAAACAAATTCAAACAAATGTACGTACAGAGGTGGGTATTCCGTCCCTGAGACAGAATGGTCACTGACAGACGTCCATTTTCCGGTGTTGCTGTCATCAACGAAAATTAGAACAAAACATCATCATCAACGAGACTATCAAGGGAGAGAGATGTGACAAGACGCAATGAAAATGTTGGACATGTGGTGTATTTATCAAACTGCAAGTTAAAGGCATTACAGACGATCTTTCTGACAAGTCAGAGCCTTTTTGTCTGTTTTTGAATACTGCGCATGGGCAGGTTTTTAGGTCCACACTCACCATACGCTCCATATTTGAAGTTGTGTTTACAGTCAGCAGCCGACTTCCTACGTGTTAGTTACACTACAAACACCAAACTTAGAAATGATGTATGAAATGGATGGACATGTACTACTACAGCGATTAAACAATTCTACTAACCCATTGTGTCTCAATATAGCTGACATGATTCTAGGCCATAAAATTTGTTATTTTCACAAAATATACAGATAAACAAAACCTGTTCAAAAGAAATTTGGCTAACAATGCATCACTTCTGATTCCCTTTTTCTTCCTCAGTACACAAAAACGAATTGCCAAGAATAACTTGCGTTTTGTTTTGTTCAACCAATGTCCTCCACTTCTCAGATGTCAAAAACAGGCTTTCTTTTAGGAGAACCTTCATCATCACGGCGTTCATCAGCCATTTTCACACAGAAGTCAAGCAGGGAATTCTACAACGAAGCCAAAATGTCCAAAATCACAAGTTACACACATGTGCAGTACTTGCCGTAGGGATGTAAGCGAGTATGGATATCAACAAGGAAATACAACACAGAAGACAGATTGATTGACAAGTTAACTGACCAATGTTGCCATTATTCAAGCCGACAATTATTGGTTGAGATTTTTCTGGTCCTAACGGGGTTCAGTTTATTTTAAGATGCCCTATTTAACAGTTCATCAGTATGTGGGGAGAAATTTGAGAAATATGACAAAATAAATTCTCTCCAAAACCTTTAAAGTTTACCATTGGAATGTCAAACTATATGTGTAAATGGAAACATGACAATAATGGTAACTAAATCCATGCCTAATTGTTGATGAATAAAAAATAAGGCTTAATATAGTTTACAAAGAAAAAAATATACTAAAATGTCTCATAATTTTTATCGACCAAGATGAGGACAATGTGCTCATTTCTGACATCGTCTGAATTTCCTTAATCTCGATCACGGTAGTACTTGGATCAGAAAAAAGACCGCACTGCGGGGAAGTGTGTGTGTGTGTGTGTCTGTGTGCGTGTGTGTGTGCGTGTATTTGTGTGTTTGTGTATGTGTGTGTGTGTCTATTGCAAAGGAACATTCAAAATACGTCTAGTTATTTTACTCATTTTGTTTGCTTGTGAATTTGATTTAAGCGTCACAAGACTGAAACAACATGAGATGTGTCAAGTGTCAGCCATAGACAAAAACAGAGGCGAGTGAGTCACTTTGAAATATTTTTCAGCCTTGGCTAATAAATAAGACAGAAGTGATGGCTTGGAAGGTCAGTGGCCATTCGGTTCTGGCTTGAGGCCTGGTGGTTGAGACCACTGATATAGGCCAATGTCAGCTGACCCACGAGGGCCCCCTTTAGCTCGGGGCCCTGGGAAATAGCATGCCTTCCCTAACGTGTTATGGTGCCTGTGCTCTTACACCAGTGTAAGTGCTACAGGGCAGCATCCAATAATCAGATGAAATATCATGGCTGATTTGTGGTGGGATCTTGTTGCACGGCCGTAGAATGCTGCAGGGTGTTTGTTTCCACCCACTGGTCACAGGTCAGGTCCATGGGCCGCAAACACATTTCTATGCTTGGGATCTGGAGAGGGGAAAGTGATACTGCGGGTATTATTCCCTAACATATTGACGGCGTAAATAGATGTGGAGGTTTGCACTCTTGCAGGAATCTGCAGCTCCGAGCCAATTGTCCATGTGGCGACAGTTTCAAATTCACACAGAAATGAGAAGCATGCAGCGGACAGCAGGCAGCGCTGGCTATGGCAGCAGGCCAACAATGCCAGGTGTTCTCTGGCTCCCTAATGCAGTGTGATCCCTTTGCTGAATGTCCTCTGCGTCGTCCTCACTTGTGCAATGATAACACATTAAGAGTGCTTTTGATTCTCCTTTTCCAGTTACCTTTTATTAATTTTGCCCCAAGTTACACTGTTTATTTATCACTCCCTTTCACGATCATGTCAGTGTTTCTCCTAAAATGGTGGGATTATATGTAAATGTTTTTTACGATATGCATCTGGTTAATGCAGCCATCCATTATCAAGTGTTTAGTTTCAGTATCTTCTTTTGGGAGTTGAGGTTCTTATTGTATTCAAGCCAATTTGTGAACTCCATTTGGACTGTTAGAAGACGCAAGATGCAAGTAGCTGTGCAAGGATAATGGAGAGCCGTTCTAAAAAAATTAAAATAAAAAAATCTTATGTGAATGAATTAGTGGCAGATCACTTTCAAACAAATATGTCTTTAGCAGTTCAACACATGGTGAAAGACCGACTTTTTTTAATTGCATTCTAGCTTGAAAAGAACACAGCAAGTACACAGTGTCCCCTTTTCCAAGATTTCCCTTTGTGACAATGACATGATGTTTCTCCTGGGACTCAACCGTCCTTCACTAATGTCAAAACATCATATTGTTTTTGTTGTTTTGTGGGTACTGAGTGTACTAGAGGAAGTCAAAATTAAAGGTGCATCAACAGGATGCTGATGGTCCACCTCCACAGTATGTCTTGAACAGCGTTTTACCGGATTGGCCCGAATATAAGACAACCCTGATTATAAGACGACCCCCTCTTTTTCAAGACTCAAGTTACAAAAAAGACTTTTTGAACACCAAATTTAATTTTTATACAGAAAATAACTACAGTACATCTGAAACAAACGATTATAACAATATATTCGAGAGAAAGAGCATGTTGTTTTGCCTCATTCAAATCATGCAAACGCTGTCTATCACATCTTAATATCTGAACATTTAAATATGTAAACTAAAGTGCAATCACATTTGTAAATGAATCTTCTGGTTTTTGAAATGTAAGTAAACCAATCTACTGTGATAAAACAACAAAATTGCAATAACTGCATTAACCATCAAAGTGAAGTCTGAATAAGGAAAAACATTGCAATGAAATAATGCAAATTGCTACTGCTATTGTTGGGGAGCCTGAGGACTGTTGGCTTGGATGGTTATGCTCTTTTTGCCCCCGGGTGTCGGTCAGAACACAGGAGGGAAGACGTGGTTCAGTTTTGATTGCTTTACTGAATTATTGGCAAAAAAGTAACAGGCACTGTTGCTCATAGGGGCGTACAGGCAAACTGGCAAAAGGGTATAGGCCAGTGCTTCTCAAATAGTGGGGCGCGCGGTGCTATTCCTGGGGGGGCGCGTGTGACCCTGGGGAACAGGCTTTTTTTTTGGCAGTACTAGAATAAAGTGTAATTGCGGGTTTACTACAGCAGGGGGCAGTGGCGCTCTCATTGTTACTTCTGTCACGTTTGCGACAGTGCAACATTTTACGACTTACAAGACAAGTTAGGATAGTCACGGTGGGGAGGGGGGGGCGCAAATAGATTTCTTCTTGCTAGGGGGGGGCGTAACAGAAAATAATTGAGAAGCACTGGTATAGGCACAGTTTGGTCGTAAGGATGTGAGAGCAAGTGTTTGTAGTGTACATGGGTGAGTCTTTGGGTGTGTGAATGTGATTCTTGTGTGTGTGATTATTGTATGAAATGTGTGACGGGTGTGTCCGTGTGTGTGTGTGTGTGTCCGCGTGTCTGTGTGTGCGTGTGTGTGTAAGTGTGTGTGCATGCATGTGTGTGTGTGTGTGTGTGTGTGCGTGCGTGCGATGTGGTTCTGCAACAGACAGAAATACACCACGAAAGTCAACGCTCAACTTCTGACGTCACATCACACTAGTAGACGGCACACATTACATAACTAAGTGCCCATAACAGTTCCACTAAATAACCATAAATGAAATACTCTCTGCAACACACCAAACATAAATCATCGAGACAACAAAATACATTTGCTGGCAACCGTTAGTCGCCGTGCCGGCTACTCGTATGCTGCGAGGCAAACTTAAGAGGAGCGTGCCGAAGCTATCCATCAAACGGCGCACACACGAAACAAACCGCGATCAGACAAACGGCACAACAGTAGACAGTAGGGGTGTAACGATACATCGATACACATCGATTAATCGATATAATGCTCTACGATTTATTGGCATCGACGCTAAAGGTAAACATCGATTTATATCGCCGTGTTTGACCTCGGACATTAGACGCGACTTTATTTTGAAATCCAGTTCATTGTTGCTTGCTTCCTCTTTCCGGGAGCAGGGAGCAGTGCGCGGCGTTGCTGCACATGAAAGGGGAGTCGACAACTAGTACGCGGCTCCTGGGCTGGTGCTATGGGTCGTGTCCAAAAAGACGAGGAAATTGGCTCCCCTTTAGGCTTCAAGTCATTCTTTGGAAGCACTTTGGATTCCAAAGAAAAGATGGCTCAACGGACAAGACACGTGCAGTTTGTAAATCCTGCCATGCGGTGATCAAATATTCAGGGAGCACAAATCTCGCCGCACATTTAAAGAAAAAACACGACATCAAAGTTCAGTGTTAAAGTAAGCAATTTGTATACTACAATACTCTTGTCATTTCCTAAATAAAGAGTTTGCAGTACCTTGTTGATTTTGCGTATGAATTGTTATAAATCAGGATATTGTTCTATATTTTTTATTAAAAAAAAAAAAATCGATCGTAGAGCACTATATCGCAATATATCGTGAATGAATCGCAGCAGGCTTTAAGATATCGGCAAATATCGTATCGTACTTCTTTATATCGATATTATATCGTATCGTGACAAAACCCGCGATTTACACCCCTAGTAGACAGTAGTAACAATGAAATGTATATACCGTATTTTGCGCCCTATTAGGCGCACCGGGGTATAAGGCGCACCTTCAATGAACGGCCCATTTTAAAACTTTGTCCATATATAAGGCGCACCGGACTATAAGGCGCATAAAATATAAGCTTTACTGCAACAAACTGAGGTTGGCTAGGGTTGCGGTATGCACCCACTAGCCAATAACCAACGAGCCCTCTGTAAACAATCGCGTTTCTCAAACGATCAACTATAAAATGATAAGAACTGACTAAAGTTCGATCTAACGCATTGGTACTACTTACCTATGTTTCCCTTCCATATCGATCCGTAGATTTACTCAAAACATTAACAGAGCAGCCTATTTTGACATGAAATAGCCTCGCGCGTATAGCAGCTATCGTTATAGCATTAGCCATCCGCAATCTCCCATGAGCCTCAGCAAAGTGTAAACAATCGCGTTTCTCAAACGATCTCCTACAAAATGATCAGAACCGACTAAAGTTCGATCTAACGCATTGGTACTACTTACCTATGTTTCCCTTACATATCGATCCATAGATTTTCTCGAAACATTAACGGAGCAGTCTATTTTGAAATGAAATAGCCTCGCGGGTACAACAACTATTTGGTGACGCCCCCTGACTACAGTTACCGTAATGTTGGGAAGCGATGCGACCTTGTAATTTACTAGTCGTACTAAAACATACTAAAACATTTTGGCAGAGCACTGTGTACAACCAGTATGGATCAACAAATTCATCACTTGATCCATATATAAGCCGCACCGGACTATAAGGCGCACTGTCGACTTTTGATAAAATTTTAGGTTTTTAGGTGCGCCTTATAGGGCGGAAAATACGGTACTCACTTTGTATCAAAGACGCACATGATCACAGCAACATACTCAATCGATACCACCAACCTTTAACTAACCGCTGCCCACAAGCTCCAATAATCGCGATAAGCTGAGGTAACTCACCCGAGACTTAACGTAACTTTCCAACATTTTAACATTATCATCGAAATCTTCGTAACAGCTATTTTTATTTTTATTCTTTGTGACAGGGTTTCGCTTTGGCCTGGGGAGTTAAGTTCAGCATTCACTTTAAAGATATCTGGCGCCATCTAGCGTTGTGAATGGGTATAATGTCTAGACCCCAAATGTAAGACGACACCCACTTTTTCAGTCTTATTTCAATGCAAAAACCACCGTCTTATATTCGGGCCAATACGGTATTATTGTGTCGGTGATAACCTGACCTCGTTCTTGCATCATTTACCTAGATGTGCTGAAAGTGACCTGGATAAAATCAGTAGATTGTAACTGTTCTTTCTAATGACATCAGCTAAACGCTGACTGCATTCAATCAAGTTTTTAGTATATCAATATATATATCTTATTTCTCTTTTATTGAACACAAGTGACCGTTCTTTTGATAATGTATTTTTAGTTTATAAATCTGTACTTTCTTAACCATTGGTACCGGTATATGTAAAAACTATTTACAAGATGTACAGCAATGCGATATTGGATTATGTCAAGGTGCAAAAATTCTGTTTCCTTGCTTGGTAAATACTAGGGGTGTAAATCGCGGGTTTTGTCACGATACGATACAATATCGATATAAAGAACTACGATACGATATTTGTCGATATCTTAAAGCCTGCTGCGATTCATTCACGATATATCGCGATATAGTGCTCTACGATCGATTTTTTTTTTTTTTTTAATAAAAAATATAGAACAATATCCTGATTTATAACAATTCATACGCAAAATCAACAAGGTACTGCAAACTCTTTATTTAGGAAATTACAAGAGTATTGTAGTATACAAATTCCTTACTTTAACACTGAACTTTGATGTCGTGTTTTTTCTTTAAATGTGCGGCGAGATTTTGTGCTCCCTGAATATTGGATCACCGCATGGCAGGATTTACAAACTGCACGTGTCTTGTCCGTTGAGCCATCTTTTCTTTGGAATCCAAAGTGCTTCCAAACGAATGACTTGAAGCCTAAAGGGGAGCAAATTTCCTCGTCTTTTTGGACACTAGCCATAGCAGCAGCCCAGGAGCCGCGTACTAGTTCTCCCCTTTCACGTGCGTGATCTGCTCACAACACAACAACGCCGGGCGCACTGCTCCCGAAAAGAGGAAGCAAGCAACAATGAACTGGATTTCAAAATAAAGTCGCGTCTAATGTCCGAGGTCAAACACGGCGATATAAATCGATGTTTACCTTTAGCATCGATGCCAAAAAATCGCAGAGCATTATATCGATTAATCGATGTGTATCGATGTATCGTTACACCCCTAGTAAATACTGATTTAAGCCCGTGTGTTTTTAAACACCTGCTAGTCTCCAAACTGTTTCTATCCATGCAGTCACAGATTTGAAAATTTAAGTAATTCATTTCATCTATCCATTTTCAATACCACTTATCCTGTTCAGGGTTGCAGGGGATGCTGGTTCCTATCCTATCTGATATTGGGCAGAAAGCAGACTACACCCGAACGAGTCACCAGCCAGTCGCAAGGCACAAATAGAGACAAACAACAAATCACACCCACATGCACACTGAGGTGCAGATTTCAATTCCAGCTCTGCTCTTCTTGTGTGGAGTTGGCAGGTTCTCCCCGTACCTGCGTGGGTTTCCTCCCCCATTCCAAAAACATGAATGGCAGCCTGATTGGACAGTCCAACTTGCTCTGTATGCCCTGCCGTTGGCTGGCGACCAGTTTAGCGTGTCCCGAGCCTACCTCCCCAAGACAGCTACGATAGGCTCCAGCACGCCCGTGACCCTCGTGAAGATAAGCGGTTCAGAAAATGGATTGAGTTGCTGGAAGTCAAAATACGTTGTGGAAACCAGAACTACAAACAATCTATCGGGAACAGCCATCTTGTTTTTTTACATTAATCTCAAACGCTTTCAGGTCGGAACTGGTAAAAAAATCCGACTTCCCAACTACATTGAATGTAGTAAAGATTCCGAAAGAAATTGAAAATAAGACAGAGCTTTCTCAATTCTCAAACTAAATTCACGGGTATGGCTTTTTCTTGTCAACGCCGAACATTTGTGCTATCAATACATAGCATACATCCAATTCTTTTTTCTTTTGTTCTTGTGGTGCACAACGCAGCAACAGTGCCAACCGTGTCATGTGATCTTGCCGCTTTCTTCCCAGAGTGCATTGCATGCTGCAATACATTTAAGTAATGAAGTTTGAAGGCAGTTAATCCTTGTCATACCTTGTCATGTGCGGTTCTGTTAAATCTGAGGCAAAGATCAGGGTGGTTGCCTTGTTACTAAAGTCCCCAGTGTTGTCTGCCTCATCCAGGTTTTATGAGTGTCTCCCCTGCGTTGTTGCCACCTTTCCATTGCCCTAACACTGAGAGAAAGTCGGATTATTCCTTGAAATGTGTGCCCATGGCATTGTGTCTTCAAGCAACATTCAAGTAACATGCCCCAAATGGTTCAACCCGAGTAGCCAAAAAGCATCCCACTGGTACCTAAGGTATTTTCCTCAGCGGTTTGGTAGCAAAGGAAACCTGTCTGTCTTTAGGGTTACTGGGTAATGTCCATGACACAAGACTGTAAGCACCAGGGCTCTAAATATTTGTCCTTGGGTGTAAATATCTGGAATGCCATACACACTGGTTCAGCAACTTCATTACCCCCATGCTCAGTCAGCCCAGACATCTGTTTACCTCATGAGCAAAATCACCAGAAGAAAGAATATCTCTGCCAAGATAAATGAACCGCTCCAAACTAGCACCCATTGCACCCACAGATCCAGGGCTGAGAGCAGTGTCCAAGAAGATGTCAGTTTGGTCATGTTTTACTAGAGTGCATCCGTGGATGCTTAGGTGATGTGAAGTTGTTGTTTTTTTAGATGTTTTTTTAAAGAATTATTTTTTCTTGTAGGTTTTTTTTTTGTAAATGTTTATGTAAATTGTTGCTTGAACTCAGGGTTTGCTTTGCTCTGCTCATGAATTAAACTCAAGCTCCTGCCATTAATTGCCTGGGTTTTGATCAGGACATGCAATTTAAGGCACTACAACTGCCTTATTTTCTGAATTGCAATGACATCACAGACAACACGTCAACATCAGCAAAGGCAGGATCAGTGAGTCTCTCTTCACTTAACGACACACCAACTTCAGTGCCAATTATCTATACAACCACAAATGTAATGTTGAGGAGTGTTTTCTAGAACAGACAGATGATAAACAAATGTGTAAGCACTAACTATTCTTGGACCTTGGATGTCAAAATGAAAACAATATGGAGACAGAAGAAGATTCCAGCACTGAGCCTTTTAACAGAATATTAAAAAAAAAAAAAAAAGATCAAATTATGTGCTGTAGTAATAAAAGTCTCCAAGGATTCAACATCTTGATTTTTGGAGTGGTTGACAAAGTTGGCACACCATTTTCCTGTTTTTATAGCTTACTTACACAAGTTATTCATGCAGAACTCCTGTCAAGTTTGAAGCCCCATTTCAGAATGCTATTATATTAATTGTATTTATTTTGTCATCGGTCCAACATGAATGCACTCCCATGTAAAATTTGGGAAGCATCACAGAGTGTTATTTAGCAAATACCACTCTTCCAAGTTAAAGACCAATATTGGCTGCTTATTTCTGCTACATTTACAAAGAAGTGGGACTTTTTATGTTTGATACAATGAGCTAAGTGGGAGACCCAAGTCTGGTGTCATAACATTCTGATTCAGCCATACATCATTACAGTAATCCCTCATTTATCGTAGATAATTGGTTCCAAAAACCACCCGTGATAAGTGAAATCCGCGAATTATGGTCACCCTCTCATCTGTACCATAATTTTCGGACTATAAATCACGTTTTTTTTCATAGTTTGGGTGGGGGAGCGACTTATACTCAGGAGCGATTTATGTATGGGTTTTTTTTCAAACATTTTCAAAAAAAAAAAAAGTGAAACCGCGATAAACGAACCGCAATGTAGCAAGGGATTACTGTAATTTGAATTTCAAGTGACGACAGCAGCGCGACGTCGCGTCAGCAGCAGCTCGTCGAGTCAATCTTTGTCCTTTATGTAAACAACCGCCGCGCTGCTGACGCAGCATCGCGCTTCCTCGTCGTTATTCCACAGATCTACTATATAACTATAGGGTAGCATTAACAAAGTTCAAGGAAAGACGTGGGTTTGGTAAACGGCTCTTTATTTAACAAAACAAACTTACAGGCGTGTGGCGGCGTGGACTTCCAGCCACGGAAGTGGAAGAGAGCTCCATAGAATAGGACCGGGCGTGCGTAAAAGCCATGATCGAGCCCCATCCACCGTCCTCGGACAGCCACCCGGCTGAGCGCCGGCCCTCGACTTCCATCCCCGGAGGTGAAAGACAGCTCGGTAGAGTAGGACCGGGCGTGCGTAAAAGCATTGTCCGAGCCCCATCCACCGTCCCTGGACAGCCACCCGGCCGAGCCCCCGACTTCAATCCACGGAAGTGAAAGAGAGCTCCGTCGAGTCGATCTTTGTCTTTTATGTAAACAACCGCCGCTCTGCTGACGCGACGTCGCGCTGCTGACGCGCGTCACTCGACGCGTGGAAAAGAATTTGGGTAAATGTGGAAAAAAAATCCGCGATGTAGTGAAACAGCGATAAACGAACCGCAATGTAGCGAGGGATTATTGTACTTTATCTTTGAAAAAGAGCATACTGCTGTGCTCTCAAAGGATAAATGCATGGTGGCTGAGTGGGTTACACTGCCATTCACCATCCCTACTATGGAACTGGTTCAGCTTCAATCATTTCATTTTCTGGGGCACACATTAAGGATTTTCTGCATTAGTGATTTGTGCCACAAAGTAGGCAGGCAACATTGTTAGTTTTGGCAAAAGTTTTTTTCACTCATTAACTCGTTTTGTGATGACTTCTTTGTTTTTTATTCACTTTTTGAATGAGTTTGTAAGAAAACCTGACTAGTAGCTAGTGACAGCAGGAAAATATGACGAGTATCTCTTAATAATCGTGGCAACACAAGTGTTGATCAATTTTATGAGATGATGTGTTTCGAGGTTGATTTGGATAAAATCGTATGAGCCAGAAAACGCCACCTTGGGAGTTTCACCCAAGGAAATCAAAACATAAACGATAGTTCAAATAAATATACAAATATACAAAACTGTCAAGGGAGGGATCCCAGAAGAAGAAACACCACACTCCAGTGACACTCAAAGGCAATTCGTACCTTTCTCTGTTGACTCAGAATAAGACAACCAACGTTTGTCTCTTGTCCTTTGAATAATGAATTTATTCAAACCAAATTATTTACAATGCTACTACAATATATATATATAGTGGTGACTTCATGCCATGTTTCCATAAGACAAAAAAATTGTTAATACTGTATTGGGTTTACATTTTTGTAGTCTTGCCCGATACTTGGTAACCTGACAAGAGCCAAATTGATATGTGAATCACTTCACAGTATCAATCTGGGAGCACTCCACTGTGATCTGAAGGACAATTGCGCACAATACTTCAAGCTGCTTGGGCGATGTGGCAACCTGTCCAGTCTACCAAACTTTTGTTTTGACTAAATCACGGCCACAGAAATCCTAATTAGGAAATTATTCAAACACAACCCTGTGGACGTGATGCGCAAGTCAAATTTTGTGTCTGCTGAAACGGATGGTCCTGGCCAGGTGAATTTTCAGTCACAGCCAAGTCTCAGCTCATACGACACATCATTTGTTCCAGTCTGTAATTAGATTAGTAAAACTCCACAGTAAATCTCCATATTTAAAAACCCAAACCGGGTTGCGCTGACAGATGTTAAACAGAAAACCATTGTATAAAATCGGGGCATGGGTGTGAACTGCATGGTTGTCCACAGCCATCTGTTGTAAATCTTTCTATGTCAAAGCCACATTTGAGTGTGTGGCACCTTGTGCCTGCCTGTGCAGACATAGGTGTGAATGCTAATGCTACCATCAAATATTGTGTTTTTTTTTTTTATTTTAACTATTTTAGTCTAACTCGGTGGTTCAAAGTTGCCCTTTTTTTGCTGTTTTGGTCAAGTTTCATAACATTTTTTTCCACAGCATGGTCATATAGTAACTTCTTTTGTTGTCAATAAATTAGGGAGGAAGCCGATGAATATTTTGATATTTGGTTACCCAAATGAAAATTCTATTGAATAATGGGGTATTGATATGGTTTCTGGTGCCAGTGGCCCTTGTACTTGTGACCTGGGCCCCGTGGCATCTAATTTAAAGCCAGCAGCCTCAAACCTGGGTTACAAATTGGACAGTGATTTTAAATTGGACCGCCAAATCAGTGCTGTTGTTAAATCCAGGTTCTTTCATCTTAGGTAGCTGACTAAGGTAAACCCCTTCCTTTCTCAACAGCACTTTGGAACTGTAATCCATGCATTTATTACATCTCGGTCAGTCAGCCAACCCTCCCTCAAGCATTTCCAGGTGGTCCAAAATGCTGTTGCTCACCCCCTAACTGGAGCTTATAAGAGGGAGCACATAACCCCAACTCTGGCCTCCTTCCACTGGCTCCCAAGACATTTTAAAGTTCATTTCAAGATACCTTTATTTGGTTTCAAATTGTTAAATGGCCTCGCCTCATCTTACCACTCTGAGCTCCTCCACCCTCTGGTTCAGGTGGACAGACCAGAATCTACTGGTAGTGCCGAGGACTAAGCAGAGCCTCAGAGGGGATCAAGCCTTTTGTGTTACCATCAGGAATTACCTTCCCTTAGCAGTTATGCAAGCCCCCTTTCTGTCCAAACTACCTTTCTGTCAAAATGAAATAAAAAAAATATATATATACCGTATTTTCCGGACTATAAGGCGCACCGGACTATAAGGCGCACCTTCAATGAATGGCCCATTTTAAAACTTAATCCTTATATAAGGCGCACCGGACTATAAGGCGCACCATTAATGCATCATGTCAAATTTTTTATCCAAATCAAATCATTCTCCATTTTATCTTTTTTATTTCAACTTCAGATGCAACAAATGACTTTATAATCACAAAATAATGATCCAGAGTCTTTTTGATTCATGATTCATAGTCTTCAGCAGGCCACTTATGCTTGATTTCATGACACAATGCTTCGGGCCAGTTTGAATTTAGGAATTTAGTCCATATATAAGGCGCACTGGACTATAAGGCGCACTGTCTTTTGGGAAGATTTTAGGTTTTTAGGTGCGCCTTATAGTCCGGAAAATACGGTAATTCAAATCCCCAAACTGTAGTTACCCTGGTCCTGTGATGGTCTCTTTGTTAGCATGTGTGGCTTGTATCATAGCCGCATGTCTGATGTTTGTAACACACCAATCGGCATGAAAATTTAATTCAATGAGCTATAATGAACTGACCCAAAGACAAACACTAGCGGTGGTATATCTATTGGTCTCTGCGACTAGCTCCCAAGAAGAAGCATGGAAGCTAACCCATCCAGCGTTTGCCACAAGGATTGCGTCTCACTATTCTGCAGCACCAAAGTGTGCAATAACCAACCCAGATTCAGTTGGCCACAATGCAATGTGAGATTTTTTTATGGTAAGCCATTGGGAACAACACCCCCCACCCCCACCCCAAATAGAAACTATTTGGTAGTTCGAACAAAACGGCAATGGGTCTACTTCAAATGTTTTTAAATTAATCCATCGTTTTCAAATTCATTTTCTAGGAAACACCCAGCCATTTTCATTGGAGCAATGCTCTCAATCCAAGCCGTTTTACTGGATTTTGACTGGTCTTGTAGGGACCACAGAATGTGGTGTGCTGTTGCTACATCAAAAGAAAGATGAGACTCTCTTCTTTCAGAAAAAAAAAAAAGTTTAATCAAAACTCCAATTTCTTAGTGGGGAAAAAAATGAGTTTTGTAAAAGCATGCATTTTAAGCATAAATTAAACTTGGACACTACTATTTTTGGCTTTTGTGACAGCTCAGACATCTAAATATTGCTTTGCTTCAACAAAACAACACTACAAAAAGGGCTTTTGATAGGGAAATACCAATTTATTTGCACATAAATCTTACACTTTTTTGTGGAACATAATAAAAACAACTTCCTTGTTCCTCACCACACTCTAGTTTCACTGTGCTTGCCTTGGCTGCAGGCAGACCCTGCATTTTCTTTGTAGTGTGTCCTTTTTAGTGGTGGCAGCTTGCCGGTTTTGAAGACCCGCAGAGTCCAGCCGAGCATTCATGTGCTATGAAGGAGATGCTTCTGAATGATCTCCACCACTTCTATATGCTCAACCTTTATATTATCAATACAAAAAAATAACTATAAAACTGATTGATCAAGTGTGAAGTATATTCCTTTTGCTCGGCTTTCTCTACACCCCGAGAATCTCTTGGGCTGCTGGATTCACAATCTGAAATTTACTGAAATATGTACCACACATTTCGGTGACATTTTTCATCTTTTCACTTCTCTCATACGCGCATGCAAAAATGCCGCCTGTAATTGTCCACATCTACAACATGTATGATCTGTACAAACAGTGGGGGAAAGAAATATTTAGTCAGCCACCAATTGTTTCTCCCACTTAGGTCTGTAATTTTCATTATAGCTACACTTGAAGTATAAGAAACCGGATGTGAAAAACTAATTCTGGAAATCACATTTTAGGATATTTATGTTATTTTTACATTATGTTGGAACATTTGCTCAGTAACAAATACTCAAGGTGGTTTAGAGTTCCATGCAAGATAACATCCCCATGGTGGTATATCTTTACAGTTCTTTATCTCTAATGCTCGCAATGCTAATAGTAATTACCAGGACCCTGCCTTCTCTGTTAAACTATTCAATGTACGGTAGTAAGCTTGAGACACAGCTGTGGAGCCTGCTCTGCGGGATTGCGGAAGAAGATCTAACCCCCACTTCCAGATTCCCTACTTGTATAGTCTTGGCCAGCTATCTGCAAGGGACCACTTTGCCTATTCTGTGTGATAATGAGTGACCAGGGATGGGAACGGCAAATGAAAAAAACTGGGGGCCGCATGCCCCACTGGGGGGCCTGTGCCCCCCGCCCCCCACTTGGCGCAAGGGGCCTGTGCCCCCCCCCCAATGGGGGCCGCAGTGGGCCAGGGGCCACAGGCCCCCATTGGGGGCTGCAGGGGCCACAGGCCCCCATTGGGGGCCGCAGAGGGCCAGGGGCAATGCCCCGGAGGGGGCTCAGGGGGAAACGCTCCTTGGAAACCTCTGGATTTTGGCAGTATAGCAACCCCAAAACCATTACCGTTTTTTTCCGTGTATAGTGCGCCCCCATGTATAATACCTAAAAATGGCATGCTGATGCTGGAAAAAAGCCTGTACCCATGTATAATACGCACCCAATATGATTTTTTTTAAATTTTTATTTTTTTTTTAAGTCCCAATGATCGTCACACACGCAGGGAGGCAATGGGTCCCATTTTTATAGTCTTTGGTATGGTCTTAACTAGGCTGGATGTAATTTTTTTTGTTGGCATTGATTTCTCCGACTGCCCGTAAACGCACCACCGCGCTCCGTGCGCGCACGGGACAGCAAACGAGCAGGTGATCGAGCAAGCGTCTGATACGAGAGCATTGCGGTCGCATGGAGCGTGTTTGAAGTGAACAGCAGAGAAGAAAGGAACAAGGCAAAGTGTTGTGAAATAAAATATTACCTGTAATACGCATTTTGTTATTTGCTGATTGTATTTAACTATCACATTCATCGCTCATTAGTAAATAGCTGACGTGTCTTGCGCATCTGTTCTGCGCAGCTGACCCATAGTGCGCATGCGCAGTTACCGTTTTTTTCCATGTATAGTGCGCCCCCATGTATAGTACGCACCCCTAACAATGGCATGCTGATGCTGGAAAAAAGCTTGTACCCATGTATAATACGCACCCAATTTTTATGAATTTTTTTTAATTTTTTTTTAATTTTTTTTTTTTTTTTTTTTTTTTTTTTAAGTCCCAAAGATCGTCACACACGCAGGGAGGCAATGGGTCCCATTTTTAAAGTCTTTGGTATGGTCTTAACTAGGCTGGATGTCATTTTTTTTGTTGGCGTTGATTTCTCCGACTGCCCCTAAACGCACCACCGCGCTCCGTGCGCGCATGGGCTGCGGACGTGAAAAAGGCGGCTCTGTATGGGAAAGACGTTGAAGAGGAATAAAAACAACCTTGGAAACCAAAACTTGCCCCTCGTCGTGACTCGGAGCCGCAACAAATGTTTCGGATTTGTGTAGGGTACATTGTGACAGCAAACGAGCAGGTGATCGAGCAAGCGTCTGATACGAGAGCATTGCGTTCGTATGGAGGGTGTTTGAAGTGAACAGCAGAGACGAAAGGAACAAGGCAAAGTGTTGTGAAATAAAATATTACCTGTAATACGCATTTTGTTATTTGCTGATTGAAACTGCTAATTAAACTGTGAATTGAAACTAATAGGTGGAGAACTGAACTCTCGCTCTTTATATAGCTGACGTGTCTTGCGCAACCGTTCTGCGCATCTGTAATGGCGGCCTCCGTTTGATGTCCGGTCCGCGATGGAGATTAAAAAACAAACAATATTTGACAATAACACACCATCGAGGATTGCACCATCGCATCAAACGATGTGTCGTCAATTATGAATTCTACTAAGTGTGTTGGGCAGGATGGCTGAATGCGATGCGCGATTGACAACAAACAAGAAGAAAGGTGAGTTTTATTTCGGGGGAGATTTGTCATGTCTCGTCCCCAGTTTTGCTATGTGTCTAGGTTGCCATAGTTTCTGTTCGTGTCACCCCGCTCTTCCTGTGTCACCTCAATCGATGTAACGTGTTTTGTATTTAAGTCCTGTCTGCCCCTCGCTCACCGTTGGATCATTGCATGTGTTACTGTCATTCTGTTCCTGTCTTTGGTAATGTCACCCTGTCTTTTTGTTCCACGACTTTGTCGGTCAGTCCTGTTGTTGGTTTTGTTGTACCATGACTTTATTTAAAAAAAAAAAAAATTAAAAAAAAAAAAATTTTTTTTTTTTTTCTTTGTACCCATGTATAATACGCACCCCAGATTTTAGGACAATAAATTAGTAAAATATTGCGCACTATACACGGAAAAAAACGGTATACTGCCTCGGTATGACGTCCGGTCCGCGATGGAGATTAAAAAACAAACAATATTTAACAATAACACACCATCAAGGATTGCACCATCGCATCAAACGATGTGTCGTCAATTATGAATTTTACTGACTAAGTGTGTTGGGCAGGATGGCTAAATGCGATGCGCGATTGACAACAACAAGAAGAAAGGTGATTTCAAGTTTTATTTTGAGGGAGATTTGTCATATCTCGTCCCCAGTTTTGCTATGTGTCTAGGTTGCCATAGTTTCTGTTCGCGTCGCCCCTCCCTTCCTGTGTCACCTCAATCAATGTAACGTGTTTTGTATTTAAGTCCTGTCTGCCCCTCGCTCACCGTCGGATCATTGCATGTGTTCCTGTCATGATGTCTGTTTGGTTTCTGTTCCTGTCTTTGGTAATGTCACCCTGTCTTTTTGTTCCACGACTTTGAAAATTTTTTTTTTAAATTGTACCCATGTATAATGCGCACCCCAGATTTTAGGACAGTAAATTAGTTAAATTTTGCGCATTATCAGTCTCAGACATATTAGTGCAGCAGTTTCTCCTCTTTTCCAATTTTGATTCCTGCTTTTCGCGTCAAGTCTCCGGAGCTCAGCTGGGATGTCAACTGGTTTATGACCGTAGGGAGACAAGGAAGTCACAGCTGAGAGAAACTCTCCCGAACTTCCTGTGTTCCTTCACCCCTGACAGGTGCTGGAAACAGCATTGCTATGCACAAAGTTAGAATCAAGTGAATATACGTTTGAAGAAATATCAGGAGCACCCGCGATCCTCACGAGAATAAGTGGTTTAGGAACGGATGGATGGACAGACTGGCAAATGAAATATCAGGGGCTGTAAGAATAATTAACAAAAGCTATTAAGTACAATAATGCGGAGGACTTCTCAGTCGTGCATCCAATGTGCGTAGGTCCTGATTCTTACGGGTATCATTAGGGGTTGTCTTTAGGGTTAGTGTGAGATTAGGGGTCACAGTAAGAATTAGAGTAGGGGTTATGTTACGGTCTAGGTCAGGGGTCGGCAAACTTTTTTACTCAAAGAGCCATTTGGGACCGCCCCCCAATGAAAAGAAAGCACCCGGAGCCACAACACATTTTGACATGAGCGACTTATATATGTTTTTATTTTCAAAAATTTAAAAAAAAAAAAAAAAGTGAAACCGCGATAAACGAACCGCAATGTAGCAAGGGATTACTGTAATTTGAATTTCAAGTGACGTCAGCAGCGCGACGTCGCGTCAGCAGCAGCTCCGTCGAGTCAATCTTTGTCCTTTATGTAAACAACCGTCGCGCTGCTGACGCGACGTTGTGCTGCTGACGCGGCGTCGCGCTGCTGACACGGCGTCAAGTCAATCTTTGTCCTTTATGTAAACAACCGCCGCGCTGCTGACGCGCGAACGCAACGTCGTGCTGCTGACGCGCTGCTGACGCGCTGCTGACGCGCTGCTGACGCGCTGCTGACGCGCTGCTGACGCGCTGCTGACGCGCTGCTGACGCGCTGCTGACGCGCTGCTGACGCGCTGCTGACGCGCTGCTGACGCGCTGCTGACGCGCTGCTGACGCGCTGCTGACGCGCTGCTGACGCGCTGCTGACGCGCAACCGCGACGCCATGTCAGCAGCGCGACCGCGACGCCGCGCTGGCGGCAGTTGTTTACTACATAAGGACAAAGATTGACTCGACGGAGCTCTCTTTCACTTCCGTAGATTGAAGTCGGGGGCCGGCGCTCGGCCGGGTGGCTGTCCAGGGACGGTGGATGGGGCTCGGACAATGCTTTTACGCACGCCCAGTCTTACTCTACCAATCTGTCTTTCACCTCCGTGGATGGAAGTCGAGGGCCGGCGCTCAGCCGGGTGGCTGTCCGGGGACGGTGGATGGGGCTCGGTCATGGCTTTTACGCACGCCCGGTCCTATTCTATGGACCTCTCTTCCACTTCCGTGGCTGGAAGTCCACGCCGCCACACGGCTGTAAGTTTATTTTGTTAAATAAAGAGCCGTTTACCAAAACCACGTCTTCCCTTGAACTTTGTTAACGCTACAATATACCGTATTTTGCGCCCTATTAGGCGCACCGGGGTATAAGGCGCACCTTCAATGAACGGCCCATTTTAAAACTTTGTCCATATATAAGGCGCACCGGACTATAAGGCGCATAAAATAGAAGCTTTACTGCAACGAACTGAGATTGACTAGGGTTGCAGTATGCACCCACTAGCCAATAACCAACGAGCCCTCTGTAAACAATCGCGTTTCTCAAACAATCTCCTATAAAATGATTGGAACTGACTAAAGTTCGATGTAACGCATTGGTACTACTTACCTATGTTTCCCTTCCATATCGATCCGTAGATTTACTCGAAACTAGAGATGCACCGATCCGATATCTGGATCGGATATCGGCACCGATATCAACAAAATATATGGATCGGGTATCGGAAAATGCAGCCGATCTTTTAGCCGATACTTTCCTTAATCTATTAGGACGCGGGCTACGTCATACGTCAGCAGCACGTGTGCCGCATGCCACGAGAGTTTTCTAAACAAACGCAAACATGGAGCGAACGTTCGCTTCTCTTCCCCGGGTTGCTAAGCGGACGTCAAACCCTGCGCGTTCGCTTCTCTTCGGGTTGCTAATGGGACGTCAAACCCTGCGCGTTCGCTTCTCTTCGGGTTGCTAATGGGACGTCAAAGGCTGCGCGTTCGCTTCTCTCCCGAATGGGGGGGGGGGGAGGCTAATCGGATGTCAAACGCTGCGTGTTCGCTTCTCTTCCGGGAGGGTGTTAATGGGACGTTAAACGCTTTGTGTGGCGGGCTCCATCTAGTGTGGAAACTGAGAAGCTGAGCTCAAGCTTCTTGTGCGGGCCATATTCAATTATGTTTTCAGAATTTGCTGCAGGCCAATAAAAACTGGACCGTTAGTTTGGACACCCCTAATTTAGAGCAAAGAACTGTGTAGTCTGCCTGATGCCATTGCCTTTGGTCTTTTCTGTTCCACATGTAGAGTTATGTAGCTTGTTAAGTCAACGATAATATCGGATCGGCGAAGTCACTGCATCGGTATCGGTATCGAAACTGAAAAAGTCGGATCGGTGCATCTTTACTCGAAACATTAACAGAGCAGCCTATTTTCACATGAAATAGCCTCGCGCGTATAGCAGCTATCGTTATAGCATTAGCCATCCGCAAAAACCCATGACCCTCAGCTTGCAATCTCCCATGAGCCTCAGCAAAGTGTAAACAATCGCGTTTCTCAAACGATCTCCTATAAAATGATCAGAACTGACTAAAGTTCGATCTAATGCATTGGTACTACTTACCTATGTTTCCCTTCCGTATCGATCTGTAGATTTACTCGAAACATTAAAAGAGCAGCCTATTTTGACATGAAATAGCCTCGCACGTATAGCAGCTATCGTTATAGCTTTAGCCATCCGCAATTTCCTATGAGCCTCAGCTCACAATCCCCCATGAGCCTCAGCAAAGTGTAAACAATCGCGTTTCTCAAACGATCTTCTATAAAATGATCAGAACTGACTAAAGTTCGATCTAATGCATTGGTACTACTTACCTATGTTTCCCTTCCATATCGATCCGTAGATTTACTCGAAACATGAACAGAGCAGCCTATTTTGACATGAAATAGCCTCGCGTGTATAGCAGCTATCGTTATAGCATTAGCCATCCGCAAAAACCCATGACCCTTAGCTCGCAATCTCCCATGAGCCTCAACAAAGTGTAAACAATCGCGTTTCTCAAACGATCTCCTATAAAATGATCAGAACTGACTAAAGTTCGATCTAACGCATTGGTACTACTTACCTATGTTTCCCTTCCATATCGATCCATAGATTTTCTCAAAACATTAACGGAGCAGCCTATTTTGAAATGAAATAGCCTCGCGGGTACAACAGCTATTCGGTGACGCCCCCTGAATACAGTTACCGTAATGTTGGGAAGCAATGCGACCTTGTAATTTACTAGTCGTACTAAAACGTACTAAAACATTTTGGCAGAGCACTGTGTACAACCAGTATGGATCAACAAATTCATCACTTGATCCATATATAAGAAGCACCGGACTATAAGGCGCACTGTCGACTTTTGATAAAAATTTAGGTTTTTAGGTGCGCCTTATAGGGCGGAAAGTACGGTAGTTATATAGTAGATCTGTGGAACAACGATGAGGCTGACGTCAGGGCGCACGCGCGGCGTTGTTGACACAGGACGAGGAATTTGATCGATGGATTTAATGATTTAGAGTGCACAGATTGTTTGATAACAATATTGCTTATATAATAGTTATTTGATATATACTTTATATATCGTTATATGTGCCTGTGGAATATTTTGAAGTGCAAGAGCCATCAGCGGCGCGCACGCATTGTTGACAAAGAACGATTGATGGATTTAATGAATTGGAGTGAGGCAGATGGTTTTATTAACGTGTTATTTATGTAATAGTTTTTTGAATAACTCTGAATTTTACGTCAGAGCCGTTCTCAGCTCTTAGTTTGTGTTTATGTCACGTTAGCATACCTATCGTTTAGCCTGTTGTTGCTCGTTCATGACTGTTCTTGGTGTTGGATTTTGTCGAATAAATTGCCCCCCAAAATGCGACTTATACTCCGGAGCGACTTATATATGTTTTCTTTTCACTTTTTGGGGCATTTTATGGCTGATGCGACTATTACTCCGGAGCGACTTATAGTCTGAAAATTACGGTATATTATGCATGTATATATTACCGTTCGGGAGAGATGTTGAAGAGGAATAAAAACACCCTTGGAAACCAAAACTTGCCCCTCGTCGTGACTCGGAGCCGCAACAAATGTTTCCGATTTGTGTAGGGTACATTGTGACAGCAAACGAGCAGGTGATCGAGCAAGTGTCTGATACGAGAGCATTGCGGTCGCATGGAGCGTGTTTGAAGTGAACAGCAGAGACGAAAGGAACAAGGCAAAGTGTTGTGAAATAAAATATTACCTGTAATACGCATTTTGTTATTTGCTGATTGAAACTGCTAATTAAACTGTGAATTGAAACTAATAGGAAGAAAACAACTCTCGCTCTTTATATAGCTGACGTGTCTTGTGCATCCGTTCTGCGCATCTGTAATGGCGGCCTCCGTATGATATCCGGTTTGCGATGGAGATTAAAAACCAAACAATATTTGACAATAACACACCATCAAGGATTGCACCATCGCATCAAACGATGTGTCGTCAATTATGAATTTTACTGACTAAGTGTGTTGGGCAGGATGGCTCAATGCGATGCGCGATTGACAACAAACAAGAAGAAAGGTGATTTCAAGTTTTATTTCGAGGGAAATTTGTCATGTCTCGTCCCCAGTTTTGCTATGTGTCTAGGTTGCCATAGTTTCTGTTCGCGTCGCCCCTCCCTTCCTGTGTCACCTCAATCAATGTAACGTGTTTTGTATTTAAGTCCTGTCTGCCCCTCGCTCACCGTCGGATCATTGCATGTGTTACTGTCATGATGTCTGTTTGGTTTCTGTTCCTGTCTTTGGTAATGTCACCCTGTCTTTTTGTTCCACGACTTTGTCGGTCAGTCCTGTTGTTGGTTTTGTTGTACCATGATTTTCTTAAAAAAAGAAAACTTTAAGAAAAAAAACTTTAAAAAAATTGTACCCATGTATAATGCGCACCCCAGATTTTAGGACAATAAATTACCGTTTTTTTCCGTGTATAGTGCGCCCCCATGTATAATACGCACCCTAAAGATGGCATGCTGATGCTGGAAAAAAGCCTGTACCCATGTATAATACGCACCCAATTTTTATGAATTTCTTTTAATTTTTATTTTATTTTATTTTTTATTTTTTTTTAAGTCCCAATGATCGTCACACACGCAGGGAGGCAAGGGGTCCCATTTTTATAGTCTTTGGTATGGTCTTAACTAGGCTGGATGTAATTTTTTTTGTTGGCGTTGATTTCTCCGACTGCCCGTAAACGCACCACCGCGCTCCGTGCGCGCACGGGACAGCAAACGAGCAGGTGATCGAGCAAGCCTTGTCTGATACGAGAGCATTGCGGTCGCATGGAGCGTGTTTGAAGTGAACAGCAGAGAAGAAAGGAACAAGGCAAAGTGTTGTGAAATAAAATATTACCTGTAATACGGATTTAGGTAGAGAACTGAACTCTCGCTCTTTATATAGCTGACGTGTCTTGCGCATCCGTTCTGCGCATCTGTAATGGCGGCCTCCGTATGATATCCGGTTTGCGTGTGTGCGCGTGTGTGCGAGAGCGAGAGAGAGCGAGAGAGAGCGAGAGAGAGAGTGCGAGAGAGAACGCTCAACCGTAGCGCGCCGCCGACCGCCCAACTGCACCGCGCTGGTCGATTATTGTGACAGAGCCGTCGCTGAAATTTAGAAGATATTTTTAAAGTCCTGATTTACTTTCTAAAATTTAAGTGGACCTCAGTGCGCACTGCGCAGGGAGCTTAATTTGGTGCGGTCGCTTCAAACACGCTCCATGCGACTGCAATGCTCTCGTATCAGACGCTTGCTCGATCACCTGCTCGTTTGCTGTCCCGTGAAATTTAAAGTTTTTTTGTACCCATGTATAATGCGCACCCCAGATTTTAGGACAATAAATTAGTTAAATTTTGCGCACTATACACGGAAAAAAACGGTAGCTAAATTTCGCGCATTATACACGAAAAAAAAAACGGTATGTTATGTACAAAAAACTATTGCATTTATGAAAATGAAATCAACAAACTGCTGCAGAGAACACAGAATTTTATTTCTGCATGTAACAAAAAGCATTTTACAGTTGGTTGATGCGTAATTTCAAATAAAATACCCAGTGTCTTTTTGAGTCCTCGTATTTAAGAAATAAAAATCCAAACTTACCCAACCCACTGAACAAAAAATGCAAACAGCCTGCAGTCTCCTGTCCTCTTATTTATGAGATAAAAATCCAAACTTATCCAAATATTATCCACTAGCATTGAACGAACAACGCAAACCACAAAAATGCGCAGTCTGCTTCTGTCCCATTGCGTGTACTGGAGTGTGCAGCCACTTGTCCTCCTGAATTAAAAAAAACAACTACTTCACTTAATATATAGTTATCACGCTGGTAGTGGGCTGGAAATACGCCAGCTGCCAGACGTGAGGGATGCCAGGAATTCGAATGTCGCACATCGGCGGATGTGACGCATATTTTGGGCGGTAAAAATATTAAAATCGTTTAGTTTTAATGTTACAAGTTTACCATAATCTTCGAATTCAGAATTATATTTTAAAATGAACAAACTAAAATAAAATTTAAATCTTATAAAATACTCATTATTTTCCAAAGCCACAGGGAGCCACAACAGAAGGATGAAAGAGCCACATGTGGCTCCGGAGCCATGGATTGCCAATCTAGGTGCTAATGCAGTGGTTCCCAAAGTGGGCGGTACCGCCCCCCTGGGGGCGGTGGAAAGATCTGGGGGGGCGGTGAGGAAGAAAGGGGCGGTAGGGGGGCGGCAGTCCGAAGTCGACGTTTGTTTGACTGAAAACAAAAACAACTGAAAATTACTGACCGCGGGGATCTACGACTTCTTCTTAGTGAGTTCCAGCCTGATGTTGAAAAGCTTATGTCCCTGCACCAAGCACATCCATCCCATTAATATTAAGTGTGAGACAATGAAGGTTACTGGTGGAATGTTTATTTACCATTCTATGTTGCTGAAACAGTTAAAACTGCTAAAAAATAAATTGGTTTACTAAATTGGGTTTTATTTGTGAAATACACATTTGTGTTTAAGCTTTCTCTTTTCAAATTGCAGCATACCAAATATCAAGAAAGAGGTGTTTGTTTCCATATGTGTCTGTGTGTGTGGGGGGGCGCTAGGAATTCACTGGGGAGCCAGCCTGCAAAAGTTTGGGAACCATTGTGCTAATGTGACGTTAAACGCTGCGTGTTCGCTTCTCTTCCGGGGGGGGGGGGGTGCTAATGGGACGTCAAACGCTGCGTGATCGCTTCTCTTCCGGGGGGGCAGCAATTTCTGGGGACTTGCGGTAAAAGTTTTTCTTCGCTTGATTTCATTTATTTGTGTGGCGGGCTTCATCTAGTGTTGAAACTGAGAAGTGCAACAGAGTTGAGCTCAAGCTTCTTGTGCGGGCCATATTCAATTATGTTTTCAGAATTTGCTGCGGGCCAATAAAAACTGGCCGTAGTTTGGACCCTGGTTTAGATGTTAGCTTATGGTTACAGTTACGATTCCAGTTTAAAGGTTGGGTTACGTTCTGAGGTCAGAGTCACTGAAGCACTGATGTACCAGGAAGACACAATTGAACGTTTTTATGGTCCAAGTATGAAGTTTATATCACTCAGCACATCCACAAATCCTACCAACGTCCGAAGCTCACCCACTCAAAGTCAAAGTCAGCTTTATTGTCAATCTCTTCACATATCAAGACACACAAAGAAACCGAAATTACGTTTTCTCCACTAGCAATGTGGTTTATGCCACTCTCCCATCTTTCTCTGCTACATTTTCATGCAGTCTTCTTTCTTTCTTACTTTTCCTTTCATCATCATCATAATCATTCCACTTTGTTTCTAGCTCAATGTTCAGCCTGGCCTCATCTCCCTGGAAGAGGATAATTACCAATTGGGGACACAATGTTTTAATAGTGATTTCTGAGGTCACTAACTCGCTCACGTTTTCCTGGTATTTTTGCCCTCTGCTGTAAAACTTTCCAATGTTCCTGTTTGCTCCCCCCAACGCCTCCCTTCCTTCCCTCGTGCACACATGAGTCCATAGAGCGACTGTTGTAGGAGTAATCACTGTAATCCCACAGTCTCACAGGAGTTGGCAGGGCACCCTGCTTGTCTTGGAACATTGTGTCCATGTAGTGCTGTGTAAGTTGTGCGTCGCAAACGTGAGTGTGGAGAATGTGGCACGGTTTTGCAAAATGTCACCCTATTAAGTTCAACCGTGCCAAAGCTACATTTGGGTTTCAAATGATCTACAGAGCAAACGTTTAAAACATAACAAGGACGTTCTGCATAGAAGGGACATTTAAACCCCTCCGTGAGTTGTCACCTTATCGTGGGGGAGGGGTTTGCATGTCCTAATGATCTTAGGAGCCATGTTGTCTGGGGCTTCATGCCCCTGGCAGGGTCACCCATGGCAAAAGGGTCCTAGGTGAGGGGCCAGACAAAGCACGGCTCACACAAACCCTTTATGAAGAAAACAACAAATGGACTTCGTTTTCCCTCGCCCTGACGTGGGTCACCGGGGCCCTCGTCTGGATCAAGGCCTGGAGGTGGGGCTCGAAGGCGAGCGTCTGGTGGCCGGGCCTTCACCCTTGGGACATGGCCAGGCACAGCCCGAAAAGGAAACGTGGGTCCTCTTTCCCATGGGCTCACCACCTGTGGGAGGGGCCAAAGGGTTTGGGTGCAATGTGAGCTGGGCGGCGGTCCGATCCCCAGCTGCAGAAGCTGGCTCTTGGAACATAAAATGTCACCTCTCTGGCTGGAAAGGAGCCCGAGCTGGTGTGCGAGGCAGAAAAGTTCCGACTAGACATTGTCGGACTTGCCTCCACACACAGTTTGGGTTCTGGTACAAGCCCTCTCAAAAGGGGCTGGACTCTCTTCCACTCTGGAGTTGCCCATTGTGAGAGGTGTCGAGCAGGTGTGGGTACTACGGGTGTAACGATTCATCGATACACATCGATTAATCGATATAATGCTCTACGATTTATTGGCATCGATGCTAAACGTAAACATTGATTTATATCGCCGTGTTTGACCTCGTACATTAGACGCGACTTTATTTTGAAATCCAGTTCATTGTTGCTCGCTTCCTTTTTCCGGGAGCAGTGCGCGCGGCGTTGTTGTGTTGTGAGCAGAGCAGGCACGTGAAAGGGGAGTCGACAACTAGTACGCGGCTCCTGGGCTGGTGCTATGGCTAGTGTCCAAAAAGACGAGGAAATTTGCTCTCCTTTAGGCTTCAAGTCATTCGTTTGGAAGTGTAACACCTATATTGTTTTGGACAGTGCTTACAGTAATTTAGATCATGGACCAATTCTAAGTTCGGCTATATTTGCAGTGGTGATAGAGTAAGCAAAATAAATGACCACAGACCAAGGTTTGAATTGAACTGCCGGCTTATTTTAGAAGAGAAAAAATAGAGAAAAATAGTTGACATACAATTTACAACAATAGACATACAATTTACATTTAACTCTACGTTAGTTGAAGAAAATAAGTTTCCTTTCAGTAAACTTTTCAGTTTAAAGAATTTCAATTAAAACCCGGGTTGTGTTATTAATTCTAAGGTTCAATCGGTTTAGTTACCTCACTTTGTGTTGTTTGAATAATATTCAATACGGGTAAGTAATTCGAAAACAATAGTAAATCTAATTTGAGTTCAGTAAAGCCACTTTTAAATTCCCTCGATTTCACTGGTTTTGCTCACACCAATCAATATTTCAATAACACCATTTCAACATCATCGTATATATAGTTCACAAAAAAATTAAAGTGACAAAATGTACAAAACTCAAAACAATTCAGCAAAAGACTGAACGGCTTTCGTTAGCCAAATGTCTCTATATCCCTTCAGTTTGTTTCTCCTGCTTTGCTCCTGAAGAGTCAATCAATCCTTTCCGAAAGCCACCTCGGTGTAGCAGTGGGGAAAAAAATATGGATAGATCCTACCAGGTTCGATGAACCTCGTCCAGCAAGTGCTCTCCGCTCCTGCGTGAGAAAAAAATTCAAAGGCCTCTTTGGTGGCTCGCCATCTTGCGACTCGCACAAGAAATCAGCTTCGTTATTAGTTCAGAGGTTTCTGAACCAACTCTCGTGAATCCAGTCCTGTTCCGCACTTAGTGCATCACCAAGGTGAAAAAAGTTTGGAAACAGAAAAATAGGTCCATCAAATACAAAAACTTTATATAATCCTGTGTCACGTTCTCTCTCTCTCTTTAGTTTAACGGACTTACTCCCCTATCACCTTCGTCATCCTCCCTCCAAAACAAAAAACGGCGGGAAAGGGAAAAAAAAGTACAGTTCGCATTTTTGGTCACATGGGTCTTTTCCTACGTCATCATGTCTCCTTCAAAATAAAAGTGAATGTTCACACTTTTGTCATTTTATCAAATACAAAACGTTAATAAAATAATAAATTTGTATTGTTTTAATATTTTACATGCTTTTAATCTGTGTTGGTCTGTTTAGAAGATATTTACAATGTACTTTCTTTTGACTGTTTTTATTAACAGGCTCTTATTTTACAAGGCTATGTTTAACAGGCTCTTATTTTACAAGGCTATGTTAACCTGGGTTACACCCTCCCTGCCTAAATCTATGCAAGTCCCTTTGCATAATGCATAGTTTAGAGTACTTTGATCTCATGGTTCTCCTCATGGTTCTCGATGTAATTTGTTACAGATTCGCTTAAGCTCTGGAACAAAGATTGAACTAGGCTCACAAGAGGGGTTCCTAACTGAGGGTAGGTTAACCTTTTGGGTTTCATTCTCTCTCGAGAAGATCTTCTGACAACTTGGTCAGATTCTGGGACAATTTCTTCATTGTCATCTGTCACAGTTTCAGTGTCATTTACTTGAGGTTTTCTTGTTTCCTCATTGTCAGTCTGGTTTAAATCCGGGGAATTTCCCCTTTCACTCAAGTGAGTACTTGATTCTCCTACCCTTTCAGGTGATTTTCCCAGTTCCGTCAATATTTCAGTTTCAATGGAATCCTTTGGAGCATTATCAGACAACATCAAAAGCTCTGGAAGTACATCATCATCTGGTTTATTCTGTTCATCAGTAAGATTGGAATGTGGTATGGGAAGAACTACTTTATATTCCTCAAGGGACCTTGAGATCTCCCGTGGAGGACCTGAAGAGTAGTATAAAGGGTAGTCATCCTCTTCCTCAGAGTTGTAGTCAGGTTCAGGTTCTTCAGAGTCTGGTATTGGATGTTGTCGTGTGATTGGTCGACGGGGCTTCTCTGGGACTGCAGGAGAATTTGCAGGGACAGATGGCAGAAACCCGCATGGTAACAAAAGGTCTCTGTGCAGGGTCCTAGTAGGACCATTTTGATGTTCTGGTCTTACTATATACACAGGTAAGTTGTCCTTTTGACTCACAACCACATGGACCGTGGACTCCCATCTATCAGCCAACTTGTGTTTCCCCCTTATTCGGACATTCTTCACAAGCACCCGATCACCAACAGTTAAGGCAGATTCAGTTACATGTTTGTCATATCTGCTTTTGTTTCGTTCAGCAGCTTTAGCAGCATTTGTGATAGCCAGTTGGTAACTCTCTTGGAGGTGAGATTTAAGAGCTTTGACATACTGTGAATGAGATTGTCCCTGACGTTGGTTCCGAGGAAGATTGAAGGCAAGGTCTATTGGTAGTCGAGGTTGTCTTCCAAACATTAATTCGTAAGGTGTAAACCCTGTGCTATCGTGTCTGGTACAGTTATACGCATGCACGAGTGGTTTTACAAAGTCATGCCAATGCCTCTTGTCTTCATCTTTGAGTGTACCTAACATGTTCAGTAAGGTACGATTGAATCGTTCTACCGGGTTTCCCCTGGGATGATAGGGTGAAGTCCTAACCTTTTGTATTCCAGACAAGTTACACAGTTCTTTGATAGTTTTTGATTCAAAGTCCGCTCCTTGGTCACTATGCAACTTCTCAGGAAAACCATAGTGGATGAAAAAGTTTTCCCACAGGGCCTTCGCTACAGTTCGAGCTTTTTGGTTAGGCGTTGGAGTTGCAACAGCGTACTTTGTAAAGAAGTCTGTGATTACAAGGACATCTTTTGTAGAACTGCGGTCTGGTTCGATCGACAAAAAGTCAATACATACTAATTCCAGGGGTCTGGTAACTTGTATGTTTACCAAGGGTGCGGCCTTCTCTGAAAATGTTTCCGGCAGACGCACCTTTGACAACTTTTGATCTTTTGCTCTATGTCTGCAGCCATTTTGGGCCAGAAGAATCTGGCTCTGATGAGGTCAAGGGTACGATCAAATCCAAGATGGCCCATGTCGTCATGGAGACTTTTCAATGCCATAGGTCTGAGGCTTTGAGGAAGGACAAGTTGATACTAGGTTTCACCAAGTTTCCTCTTCCGGTACAAAACACCATTCTGCAGCTCAAGTTTGTTTAGTTCACGCAGAAAGATGGAAAGTTGTGGAAGTTCTTTCCGTAGCATAGGAGAAGATGTTTCACCCGTTTCAAGCTGGTGTATGATTTCATTGATAGCAGGATCATTTCTTTGACTTTGTCTTAACTCCTCTTCCGAGATGCTTGGAATTACAGGGAGAATGTCACACTGGTGGAAGCTGTCAGGAACAGCATCAGCGGACATGGACAAAGACGTTACAAGTGGATATGTAAGAGCATCGTGGTCTGAGTTGAGAGATTGGAGGACTAGGTGTTTGTCACAGATTGCCCTCACTGCATGAGGAGGAACATCAGTGAAAGGATCGGCACCAGGTAAGTGATGTTGGACAAACTGGCGAATTCTCTCTTGTTCTTTTAGGGAAACACGGTCATTTATTGGCTCTGGGTGTGGACGGCGTGATAATCCGTCTGCATCAGCATTTTGATTTCCTGCTCTGTACCGGAGGTTGAACTCAAAGGTAGAGAGGGCAGACAACCAGCGATAACTCGTTGCATCTAACTTAGCGGTGGTCAAAATGTAAGTTAGAGGGTTGCTGTCAGTTATTACAGTGAAAGGACTACCATAAAGGTAAGCACAAAACTTTTCCGTGACAGCCCACTTGAGGGCAAGAAACTCAAGTTTGTGAGCAGGGTAACGGCTTTCACTTTGTGATAGTCCTCTGCTCGCGTATGCAATTACATGCATCTCTCCACCCTGCTCTTGATAAAGGGCTGCCCCCAGCCCGGTCGTACTTGCATCTGTATGTAATACATACGGCAACCTGGGGTTGGCAAAGGCCAAGACTGGGGCAGAAGTCAGTTTGTTTATTATCGTTTCAAATGCCTGCTGGCAACAGTCTGTCCATCTTTCCCCAAAAGGAGATTTCGGCTGAAAGTACTGGACTTTATTCGACTGTGAGACATTTTTCTTCCTCAGCGGTGGATATCCAGCAGTAAGACTGGTAAGAGGTTTGACAATCTTAGAGAAGTCTTTGATAAATCGCCTGTAGTATCCTGCGAATCCTAAGAAAGAACGTAGCTCTTTCAAATTTTTGGGACTTGGCCATGTTTTTAAAGCGTTAACTTTCTCAGGGTCTGTTTCAACACCATGTTGGGAAACGATGTGGCCCAAGTACTTCACGGATGTTTGGAAAAACATGCATTTTTCAAGGGAAAGTTTTAGGCCATATTCTTTGAGACGATTGAGTACATGGAGAAGTCGGGTTTCATGTTGTTCGAGTGTTTCTGAAAACACTATGAGGTCATCTAGAAAGACAAGGACTTCTTTTAGATTGATGTCACCCATGCATTTCTCCATCAGCCTTTGGAATGTGCTGGGAGCATTTGTAACACCCTGAGGCATCCTGTTAAATTCAAAAAATTCCATCGGGCATGTAAAGGCTGTCTTGTGCTTGTCTGTCTCATCGACTTCGATTTGGTAGTATCCGCTCTTGAGCTCAAGGACCGAAAACCATTTCGATCCTGTGAGTGCAGAAAAGGTTTCTTCCAAATTAGGAAGTGCATAGGCGTCTTTGATCGTGTTTAAATTCAGCTTCCGGTAATCGACACAAAGTCTTATATCCCCGTTTTTCTTCCTTACCACAACTATTGGCGAGGAAAACGGTGATTCAGACTCGCGGATTATTCCTGCTTCCATCAGCTCTTGCAAGTGCTGACGTACTGCATCAATGTCTTGTGGTCGTATTGGTCGGGGTCTGTGCTTGAAAGGGGTTTCGTCACTTAGTTTGATTTGGTGCTTGACTTTGTTCGTGCAACCGAAATCTGTGTCATGTCGTGCAAATACTTCTGGCATAGCACTCAGCTTCTGTATGATTCGCTCCTTCCATTCAGCAGAAATTGGAGAATCAGAGAAATTTAAATTTAGCTCTGTGGACTTCAAGTTGGATTTCTGCTTGGTTTGCATCACTTCTTGCACAGCATGAATTTCTGAAATGACACTTTTTGCAGGAATACTTATGTCATGTTCACTTTCATTCCTTAGGACAACTGCAAGCTTTTGTGAGCGGTTTTCCGGAAGGGTAAGTAAACAATTGGTGACTACGACACCACCAGGCAAGGAGGATGAGGAAGGTGACTCGACCACTATCCACTTCCCTGGCGTTGCAGTGTTTAGATGGACTACTCCCTCCAAAACTCGACTTTGACCAGCAGGAAGTAATTCAGGTTCTTTTCCCGACAGTGTGACAAGACCAAGACTGCCGTCATGCTACTTTTAGTTTAAAGGTGGGGTCTGGTTGTTTTGCTTGTCCCACAGTGACTGTTTCTCTCTCAACTGTTTCTTTCTTTTAGCAACTAAGGATGGGTTTGGCTCACCGGTACATGCCGAGATGATGTGACCATCTTCACCGCACTGGAAGCAGTACCAAGGCTTTGGTCTTTTACTTGCAGCTTGAGGTGGCAAGGGAGCTTGTTCGGGTACTTTGTGTTCAGGGTTTGTCTTGGTATTAGCTGATGGTTGATTAAGTCTTTTCTTGCTTCTTTGTGGCTGTAGCTTAGTGATGTGGCTCTGGAGTTCAGCGATTTGTGCTCTCATTTCTTTGAAGATGTCATTTTGTGGAATTTCCGTTGGTTGTCCCTTTTTAAGTTTCAGTTGTGTCAGTTGAGTTTGTAGTTCAGCTATCTGGGTTTGCATTTCAGCAAGATCAGTTTGCATTGGAGGATCTGAGAAGTTCGCGCTAGCAGCAATAGAATGTGCTGTTACTTTTGGTCTGGTTGCAGCAAAATGTTGTTTCATCCTACTCTCCTTTGCAATATGGTTGTCTTCTTCTACTCTCAACTGTAGAAGTAGATTAGTGAATGTAGGTGGTTTGTCTTTCAATTTCAAAAGTCAAAGTCAAAGTCAGCTTTATTGTCAATCTCTCCACATGTCACAACACACAAAGAGACCGAAATTACGTTTTTCTCTATCCCAAGCTGAAGATTTGTTAACAGGGCATTATTCCAACAGCCGCGGCAGAATTGACGCAGAAGGTGTCGGTCAGCTTCACCAGCTACTACTCCACCTCTGTTCAAGGCTTTGGATAGCGCTGTTTGCAAACGATGGAGATAGTGTGAAGGCTTTTCACCTGGGTCTTGAAATGTGTTGAGAAATTTGGCAAAGAGCTCATCGCCGTCTTCCACTGTGCCAAAAGCTGAGTTCAGCAGTTCAAGATAGGCAGATGGTAAGGCATTAGGCCCAAGAGGTTTCACCAAATTTGCAGCAGGTGATACAAGACTGTCTAAGATCTTCCGTGAACGATCCAAATCAGATAAATCAGGATCTTGCAATATGAGCTCAACACTGTGACGCCATGTATCAAAATCAACCTCGTGACTGGGATAAGGTATTTTACCTGAAAACTGTCTGAGGCGGAAAGAAGAATTTATTGGTGAGACAGGAGCTTCACTTCGCACTATGTGTTCCACAACAACCTTTTGAACCTCTGGAGGAGTTAAAAAGCGTGCTGGTATGTGAGATGGTTGATCACTTTGTGGTTGGTTAACTGTTACAGGAGAACTGAAGCTTATATTCGGATTAATTGGTTTCACAGTTTCATCTTGACATTGGTCAGTGACTTCTGGTGGTCTTTCAACAGTGGTTGTTGGCTCATTTTGGTTCTCTGAGACGGAATTCATATCTTCGGGTGTTTTTGGGTTGCTTACAATCGACTGAGCACATTTGGAAAGGTGTTCATGCAAAACATCTTCGAAAGATTTGCCGCTTATTTTGGCAATTTTCTGCAGTTCACTGAAAAAGCTGTGGGTGGCGCTGTTCGTAACAGTTGATAAATACTCAGTTGACAGAGCTCTGATGTGGTAAGAGACTTCATTGGAGCATTCAAGTGTATGGGGCAGTAAAGGTTCAAGTGCGGTCAAGGCAGCGCCGCTCTCATGTTCCACAATGGCATTTCTGTGGTAGGAAGACTGGGGTTCATCTATTTGAATTGTTCTAGCAATCTGCCCGTACCTTCTCAGGAAGTCAGTTAATTCTTCATCAACATCAGTGTCAGTGAGCCCACTAACTATAACTGAGTTTGGGGTTTTAATATTTTCTTTATCAATGACCTCCATTTTTTTTTTTTCCGGCTTGGTCTATTTTAAGGTCTGGGTCAGGTAATATTATTTGAATTAACCACCACTCCTGGCTGGCTCGCCACTTCTGTAACACCTATATTGTTTTGGACAGTGCTTACAGTAATTTAGATCATAGACCAATTCTAAGTTCGGCTATATTTGCAGTGGTGATAGAGTAAGCAAAATAAATGACCACAGACCAAGGTTTGAATTAAACTGCCGGCTTATTTTAGAAGAGAAAAAATAGAGAAAAATAGTTGACATACAATTTACAACAATAGACATACAATTTACATTTAACTCTAAGTTAGTTGAAGAAAATAAGTTTCCTTTCAGTAAACTTTTCAGTTTAAAGAATTTCAATTAAAACCCGGGTTGTGTTATTAATTCTAAGGTTCAATCGGTTTAGTTACCTCACTTTGTGTTGTTTGAATAATATTCAATACAGGTAAGTAATTCGAAAACAATAGTAAATCTAATTCGAGTTCAGTAAAGCCACTTTTAAATTCCCTCAATTTCACTGGTTTTGCTCACACCAATCAATATTTCAATAACACCATTTCAACATCATCGTATATATAGTTCACAAAAAAATTAAAGTGACAAAATGTACAAAACTCAAAACAATTCAGCAAAAGACTGAACGACTTTCGTTAGCCAAATGTCTCTATATCCCTTCAGTTTGTTTCTCCTGCTTTGCTCCTGAAGAGTCAATCAATCCTTTCCGAAATCCACCTCGGTGTAGCAGTGGGGAAAAAAATATGGATAGATCCTACCAGGTTCGATGAACCTCGTCCAGCAAGTGCTCTCCGCTCCTGCGTGAGAAAAAAATTCAAAGGCCTCTTTGGTGGCTCGCCATCTTGCGACTCGCACAAGAAATCAGCTTCGTTATTAGTTCAGAGGTTTCTGAACCAACTCTCGTGAATCCAGTCCTGTTCCGCACTTAGTGCATCACCAAGGTGGAAAAAAGTTTGGAAACAGAAAAATAGGTCCATCAAATACAAAAACTTTATATAATCCTGCGTCACGTTCTCTCTCTCTCTTTAGTTTAACGGACTTACTCCCGTATCACCTTCGTCATCCTCCCTCCAAAACAAAAAACGGCGGGAAAGGAAAAAAAAGTACAGTTCGCATTTTTGGTCACATGGGTCTTTTCCTACGTCATCATGTCTCCTTCAAAATAAAAGTGAATGTTCACACTTTTGTCATTTTATCAAATACAAAACGTTAATAAAATAATAAATTTGTATTGTTTTAATATTTTACATGCTTTTAATCTGTGTTGGTCTGTTTAGAAGATATTTACAATGTACTTTCTTTTGACTGTTTTTATTAACAGGCTCTTATTTTACAAGGCTATGTTTAACAGGCTCTTATTTTACAAGGCTATGTTAACCTGGGTTACAGAAGCACTTTGGATTCCAAAGAAAAGATGGCTCAACGGACAAGACACGTGCAGTTTGTAAATCCTGCCATGCGGTGATCAAATATTCAGGGACCACAAATCTCGTCGCACATTTAAAGAAAAAACACAAGATCAAAGTTCAGTGTTAAAATAAGCACTTTGTATACTACAATACTCTTGTAATTTCCTAAATAAAGAGTTTGCAGTACCTTGTTGATTTTGCGTATGAATTGTTATAAATCAGGATATTGTTCTATATTTTTTATTTAAAAAAATATATATATCGATCGTAGAGCACTATATCGTGATATATCGTGAATGAATCGCAGCAGGCTTTAAGATATCGGCAAATATCGTATCGTAGTTCTTTGTATCGATATGATATCGTATCGTGACAAAACCCGCGATTTACACCCCTAGTGGGTACACTTATTGCCCCCCGGCAATATGTCTAAGCCATTAACGCCCTGTTGGCTCAAGTCATTAAAGACAAACTCTTGAATCAAATCAACACGTCCAATTAATTTTTTACTATAATTAAAATCCTCCGTGGACTTTGGGTGGGGGGACGGGTCCTGACTGTTGTTTGTGTCTATACACCAAACAGCAGCTCAGACTACCCACCCTTTTTGGAGTCCTTGGAAGAAGTGCTGGTGTCATGCCTCGTCTCCAGTTTTGGTTATGTGTCTGTGTGCTCGCCCCTCCCTTCCTGTGTGCCCTTGATTAATGTAACCACACGCACCTGCCTCTCGTTACCTGTGACGTATTTAAGTTCTGTTTGCGGGTCACTCCCCGTCGGAGCATTGTGTGTAAGATGTGGACAATGCATGTCTCACGGTCACGGTTTGTTTGGTTCCTGTCTTTAGTTTCACGCTTTGGTCTGTTAGTCTTGTTAGTTTGTTGTTTAGTCACGTCAGTTTGCCGAGTCTTTTGAGTTTGCTGCAATAAACCCTGGTCCAAGCTGCACTTGGTCGCCCTGCTCCATTTCTCTACTCCGAAACTGTGACAGCTGGAGAGCGATCCTTCTGTGTACTGCATCGTTCTACTGGGTGACTTCAATGCTTACGTGGGAAATAACAGTGAGGCCTGGAAGGGCGTGATTGGGAGTCAAACCCCCCCCCCCCATAGTGTTCTATTATTGGACTTCTGTGCTTGACACGGATTGTCCATAATGGACACCATGTTCAAACATAAGGGTGTCTATCAGTGCCGGCTCTACGCAGGGCCAAGAGGGGCCAACGCCCCCTCAAACAGATGTCCTGCCCTCTCGAATCAAACTTTTAGAAGTGAAAAATCCGCTGATAGAAACACACGTTAATCAGACCCCTCTCCTCTCTCATGTCGGTGCAGTGTGTGTCCTCACACAGCCTGCTGTCAGGACTCCGCGCCCCTCCGTAATCATCCAATCACTGTGAGTATGGAAATGAGGCAAGACGCAGCCAGAGAGTGTCAAGTTACAGTCAGCGCGGTAGGAGTTGAAAGAAGCAGTAAAAACTCCACCAAACTCGTCGTAATGACCCGTGATATAACTAATGATTAACGACAACTCAAATAATAGTTAATATAACATTCATATTATATGTTCCCCCCCCCTGAGAGATTGCCACCTTATTGTGGTCAGGGGGTTTGCGTGCCTCAGTGACCCTAAGACAGTGCTTCTCAAATAGTGGGGCGCGCCCCCCTTGGGGGGCGCGGTGCTATTCCTGGGGGGGCGCGTGTGACCCTGGGGAACAGGCTTTTTTTTTGGCAGTACTAGAATAAAGTGTAATTGCGCGTTTACTACAGCAGGGGGCAGTGGCGCTCTCATTGTTACTTCTGTCACGTTTGCAACAGTGCAACATTTTACGACTTACAAGACAAGTTAGGATAGTCACGGTGGGGAGGGGGGGCGCGAATAGTTTTCTTCTTGCTAGGGGGGGGCGTAACAGAAAATAATTGAGAAGCACTGCCCTAAGAGCAATACCAGCAGAAGCTTTAATCTTCAGGTGGGACACCCAAGCTGGACAGGTCTTACTGTAGAGGCCTGACAGAGTGCAATCCACTTCTCCAGGTTGAGATCTGGACACACAGCTAACAACTGCCGTGAAGAAAACACTAACAGTGTTAAAAAAAAAAAAAATGCCCCCTTTACATTTCTGACTGCCCCCTCTTATGTGCATTCCTAGAACCGGCCCTGGTGTCTATAAGTGCACTTGGCACCAGGACGCCCTAGGCCGCAATTCGATGATTTGTACTCGTGTCATCGGACTTGCGGCCGCACGTTTTGGACACTCGGATGAAGAGAGGGGCAGCGCTGTCAACTGATCACCACCTGGTGGTGGGTTACCTCTGATGGTGGGAGAAGATGCCGATCCGACCTGGCAGACCCAAATGTACTGTGAGGGTCTGGTGGGAAGGTCTGGCAACTCCCACCTCCGGCAAAGCATTACCCACGTCTCGGAGGAGGCGGAGGACATTGAGTCCGAGTGGACCATGTTCCGTGCCTCCATTGTTGAGGCAAATTACCGGAGCTGTGGCCGTCAGGTGGTTGATGCCTGTCGTGGCGGCAACCCCCGAACCCGCTGGTGGACACCGGAGGTAAGGGATGCTTCAAAGACCTCCTCAATTCCACCGACATGCCTTCCATTTTGGAAGCAGGGCCTGGAGACTCTGAGGTGGCCTCTCCAATCTCTGGGGTCGAAGTCATTGAGGTAGTTAAAAAACTCCTTGGAGGCAAGGCCCCAGGGATGGATGAGATCCGCCGAGAGTTCTTAAAGGCTCTGGATGTTGTGGGGCTGTCCTGGCTGACACACCTCTACAACATGGCGTGGACATCGGGGACGGTGCCTCTGGATTGGCTGACTGGGGTGGTGGTTCCCCTCTTTAAGAAGGAGGATCGGAGGGGGTGTAGGGGAATCAGACTCCTCAGCCTCCCTGGTAAGGTCTATTCAGGGGTGCTGGAGAGGAGGGTCCGTCGGGAGGTTGAACCTCGGATTCAGGAGGAGCAGTGTGGTTTTCGTCCTCGCCGTGGAACAGTGGACCAGCGCTATACCCTCGGCAGGATCCTCGAGGGTGCATGGGAATTCACTCAAGCAGTCCACATGTGTTTTGTGGACTTGGAGAAAGCGTTCGACCGTGTCCCTTAGGATGTTCTGTGGAGGGTGCTTCGTGAGTACGGGGTGCCGAACCAACTGATGAGGGCAGTTCGGTCCGTGTATCATTGATGCCAGAGTTTGGATGGATGGATGGATGGATGGATGGATGGATGGATGGATGGATGGATGGATGGATGGATGGATGGATGGATGGATGGATGGATGGATGGATGGATGGATGGATGGATGGATGGATGGATGGATGGATGGATGGATGGATGGATGGATGGATGGATATTTAAAATGATTACATCTGTTCACATTATCATCATTTATTGGCACACTCTGTCTAAAGTCTGGTTTTATTAATTGGTTTAATTAATTTATTAATTATTATTTGGACCAAGTTAATTGCCATTTTCTTCCACTCCAAGTATAGGGAGGGGAGTATTTCAATTGTTCCCATATGTGTGCATATGCAGTAGAGTACATATAGTACAGTACCCTCTGAAAGGGTTAGTGCAAGACAGGCTCATCTACCCACATCCAGTACAGGAGCTGTAACATTTTTATCTCTGAGGCACTTAATCAAAAACCTCTCACCACCTGTTGGCGGATTGCGCAACATCGAATATGATTCATAGGAAAAGGCATCTTATATTGAGCTCCGAAGACATGCTGTACTTTTGGTAGCTTTATGCTGAAGAGAGCAAATACCAACAATGGCCATTGAACTTGAGAAATGGAATACCGTTTTTTTCCATGTATAATGCGCCCCCATGTATAATACGCACCCTAAAAATGGCATGTTGATGCTGGAAAAAAGCCTGTACCCATGTATAATACGCACCCAGATTTTGAGTCCTACTTAAGTCCGTAAACGTAAAATTATTTCAGAAAAAAGATCATCTTTGGGAACAACCGGATGTTATTCTGCCGGTCAGCAAACTCGATAGCGAAGAAATGTTTCGGATTTGTGTAGGGTACATTGTGACAGCAAACGAGCAGGTGATCGAGCAGCGTCTGATACGAGAGCATTGTGTTTGAAGTGAACAGCAGAGAAGAAAGCGCATCTGTAATGGCGGCCTCCGTATCATATCCGGGTTTAAAAAAAAAAAAAAAATCTTTTTTTTTTTGTACCCATGTATAATGCGCACCCCAGATTTTAGGACAATAAATTAGTTAAATTTTGCGCATTATACATGGAAAAAAACGGTAATTCATTTAAAAAAAAAAATGTTTTTTGGGGTGGGGGCTCTGCACTAAGCTTAACCACAATAAGCACATTTTCATGAAAAATTGATGTTTCCCTAAAAGTGATTGGGATTGCCTTTACCAGGTATCTTCAATTACGGTTGCAACGGTTTTCATTTGGCAAAGGTTCGAACATGACAACATTCAGATTTGCGTCACTTAGAAGGAAAATTAATTCAATAAGATGGTTTTCCTTTTTCTTTTCCTCATCATTAATTGGTGGGCTCTCAACTAGGTTGTTTTGTAGTCTGTGAAAAAATATATCTTCATGTACCATTTTAATCCCACTAAAGGACAACAACGCAATAACAATAATAATGTATTCCCCAAAGCACAGAAATATTAAGTGTGTTTTAAACACATATCTAAACATTTAAAAGACCTGACATTTAAACAGAGTCCTACCATCTTAAATACGCAGTATTTATAGTATTAATATAATATTAAGTACTAGTATATACAGTACATTTCAGTATAAATTTTATTTCCATGCCTGCAACTCAAAAAAGAAAGGATGGCAATAAATATTTGAAGTAAAGCACTATAGGCGTCTCAGCCCTAAATTTCAAGTAACAATGAACAGGGAAATTAGGCCTAACCAGGGCCGATTCTAGGAATGCACGTAAGAGGGGGCAGTCAGAAATGTGAAGGGGCATGTTCTTTTTTGTTGTTGTTGTTTTACACATTTTTAACATCGTTAGTGTTTTCTTCACGGCAGTTGTTAGCTGTGTGTCCAGATCTCAACCTGGAGAAGTGGATTGCACTCTGTCAGGCCTCTACACTAAGACCTGTCCAGCTTGGGTGTCCCACCTGAAGATTAAAGCTTCTGCTGGTATTAGGGTCACTGAGGCACGCAAACCCCCTGACCACAATAAGGTGGCAATCTCTCAGGGGGGGGGACATATAATATGAATGTTATATTAACTATTATTTGAGTTGTCATTAATCATTAGTTATATCACGGGTCATTACGACGAGTTTAGTAGAGTTTTTACTGCTTCTTCCAACTCCTACCGCGCTGACTGTAACCTGACACTCTCTGGCTGCGTCTTGCCTCATTTGCATATTCACAGTGATTGCATGTTTACAGAGAGGCGGTGAGTCCTGACAGCAGGCTGTGTGAGGTCACACACTGCACCGACATGAGAGAGGAGAGGGGGCTGATTAACGTGTGTTTCTATCAGCGGATTTTTCACTTCTAAAAGTTTGATTCGAGGGGGCAGGACATCTGTTTGAGGGGGCGTTGCCCCCTCTTGCCCCTGCATTGGGCCTAACTTTCAAGTAAATCAGAATAGGAGGATTTTGCATGTTACATTGAGTACCGTTTTTTTCCGTGTATAGTGCGCAATATTTTACTAATTTATTGTCCTAAAATCTGGGGTGCGTATTATACATGGGTACAAAGATTAAAATTTTTTTTTTTTTTTTTTTTAATTTTTTTTATTTTTTTTTTTTTTTAAATAAAGTCATGGTACAACAAAACCAACAACAGGACTGACCGACAAAGTCGTGGAACAAAAAGACAGGGTGACATTACCAAAGACAGGAACAGAATGACAGTAACACATGCAATGATCCAACGGTGAGCGAGGGGCAGACAGGACTTAAATACAAAACACGTTACATCGATTGAGGTGAGACAGGAAGAGCGGGGTGACACGAACAGAAACTATGGCAACCTAGACACATAGCAAAACTGGGGACGAGACATGACAAATCTCCCCCGAAATAAAACTCACCTTTCTTCTTGTTTGTTGTCAATCGCGCATCGCATTCAGCCATCCTGCCCAACACACTTAGTAAAATTCATAATTGACGACACATCGTTTGATGCGATGGTGCAATCCTCGATGGTGTGTTATTGTCAAATATTGTTTGTTTTTTAATCTCCATCGCGGACCGGACGTCATACGGAGGCCGCCATTACAGATGCGCAGAACGGTTGCGCAAGACACGTCAGCTATATAAAGAGCGAGAGTTCAGTTCTCCACCTATTAGTTTCAATTCACAGTTTAATTAGCAGTTTCAATCAGCAAATAACAAAATGCGTATTACAGGTAATATTGTATTTCACAACACTTTGCCTTGTTCCTTTCGTCTCTGCTGTTCACTTCAAACACGCTCCATACGAGCGCAATGCTCTCGTATCAGACAAGGCTTGCTCGATCACCTGCTTGTTTGCTGTCTGTCACAATGTACCCTACACAAATCCGAAACATTTGTTGCGGCTCCGAGTCACGACGAGGGGCAAGTTTTGGTTTCCAAGGGTGTTTTTATTCCTCTTCAACGTCTCTCCCATACAGAGCCGCCGTGTGCGCACGGAGCGCGGTGGTGCGTTTAGGGGCAGTCGGAGAAATCAACGCCAACAAAAACAATGACATCCAGCCTAGTTAAGACCATACCAAAGACTTTAAAAATGGGACCCATTGCCTCCCTGCGTGTGTGACGATCTTTGGGACTTAAAAAAAAAAAAAAAAAATTTAAAAAAAATTAAAAAAAATTCATAAAAATTGGGTGCGTATTATACATGGGTACAAGCTTTTTTCCAGCATCAGCATGCCATTGTTAGGGGTGCGTACTATACATGGGGGCGCACTATACACGGAAAAAAACGGTAACAAATTCCTGCAGTTTGCCTACTATGCAGTAATTAAATGCTGCCAGCCAGGTTCTGCACGTCTCATTTCCGCACGGAGCATTCTTGCGTCAAGCATAAACCGAGCTTCGCTGTCAATCGTAAATCCAACATGACCGCTGTTCAAATTCTTTTTGGATGAGCAAGTGTCCTGCCTACTCACGTAACTGCCATTTATTGAGTTGAGTGGACAACTACTTCGCCGTTTTTCTGTCCAACAGTGACCATTTGTTGTCAGAATTAGAAAAAAATACAATATCTTGCATATTGTAAACTAATTTGTCCCAAAATTATCATTTGTTTTGTAATGTTTCATAACTTTACAGCTTTTCTCCCTATACTTGAAAATAGCTTGAAAAAAAAAATCACAAATATTTGAATTCCAAAATCCAGAAACAAAAAGTACCGTATTTACCGCCCTATTAGGCGCACCGGGGTATAAGGCGCACCTTCAATGAACAGCCCATTTTAAAACTCTGTCCATATATAAGGCGCACCGGACTATAAGGCGCATAAAATAGAAGCTTTACTGCAACAAACTGAGGTTGACTAGGGTTGCGGTATGCACCCACTAGCCAATAACCAACGAGCCCTCTGTAAACAATCGAGTTTCTCAAACAATCTCCTATAAAATGATTGGAACTGACTAAAGTTCAATCTAACGCATTGGTACTACTTACCTATGTTTCCCTTCCATATCGATCCGTAGATTTACTCGAAAAATGAACAGAGCAGCCTATTTTGACATGAAATAGCCTCGCGCGTATAGCAGCTATCGTTATAGCATTAGCCATCCGCAAAAACCCATGACCCTCAACTCGCAATCTCCCATGAGACTCAGCAAAGTGTAAACAATCACGTTTCTCAAACGAGCTCCTATAAAATGATCAGAACTGACTAAAGTTTGATCTAACGCATTGGTACTACTTGTTATGTCCTTACTACTTTCCGGGTTCTGAGGTAGCAAGGAAGGTTCGGGCAACGACGTGATGAATACTGCTTTATTTCTTCAACACCGTCCGTTCACAGGCCGTACATCACAACACTAAACGTCCCCGAAGCTGCCCCTCCCACTCCCGGAGTTTTCCCCCTACGGAACATGCGTTAGCCCAAAATATACAACATCTCCTCCCCCCTTACAATGAACATGCATGAACAACACGGAATTACGCACCTAGAACTAAACATCCCCATAACTCGGGTCAACCGCGAACCTATAAGTCCAAGCGCGCAGGAGCTCGCCGCTCTCTGATAGGATATCTCCTATCTGGGGGCACAGGATCAGCTCCACGGTCGACCAATGGTGAACTTGTTGCAGGAGCTTCTGCAAAGGAAGAAGTCAGAGTCTCTGTCTCATGCGCATCCTCAGCTGGGACTGGTGGCGCGAGTGTGATTGAGTCCTGCACTTGGGAGGGTATGGGAACCGGCGTTTTGACGTGGGCAGAGCTATCAGGAAGATCTTTGAGGGACAGCTCTGTTGTATATTTTGGGCTAACGCATGTTCCGTAGGGGGAAAACTCCGGGAGTGGGAGGGGCAGCTTCGGGGACGTTTAGTGTTGTGATGGGTTGAAGTGCGTCAGGACCTTGGACGTAGTCAGCGCTCCTTTAGCCTTTTCAAAAGCCTCCTGACAGCTGGCTGTCCACTTCCACGTTTTGTCTCGGCGTAACAGTTCGTGCAGGGGTTGAAGCAGTGATGACAGATTGGAGATGAAGCGTCCGTAATAGTTCAGCAGACCTAAGAAAGATCGTAGCTGGCTGATGTTTTGGGGTGGGGGCGCGTCCACGACAGCGGCCACTTTTGATGGTGCAGTGTGCAGTCCTTCTGCATCGATCACATGCCCCAGATATTCCACAGATGGCTTGAAGAAGTCACATTTGTCCTTACGGACTCTTAAGCCGTAGTCCTTCAGCCTTTGAAGGGTAGCATCCAAGTTGCGCAGGTGCTCGTCATCGGTAGATCCAGTGCACAGGATATCGTCAAGGTAGCACTGTACCCCAGGCAACCCACTAAGGATCTGATCCATCGCTCGCTGAAAAAGTGCCGGGGCTGACGTGATGCCGAACGGCAGTCTGCAGTATCTGAAGAGACCCTTGTGTGTGTTAATGGTCAACATTTCACGTGACTCTTTTTCTACATGCATTTGTAGGTAAGCCTGACTGAGATCTACCTTACTGAATTTTTGTCCCCCACTCAGTCCAGCAAACAAGTCATCAATTAGGGGAAGTGGATATTGCTCTGCTGCTAACACCGGGTTAAGTGTTACCTTGAAATCTCCACAGGTCCGAATTCCCCCATCTTTTTTTGGTACGGGAACGATGGGTGTGGCCCACTCACTGATGGTCACCGGCTCCAAAACCCCATTCTTGACCAGGGCGTCCAAGTCAGCTTCTACCTTGGATCGGATGGCGTATGGTACTGGTCTAGCTTTCATAAACACAGGCTTGCTACCAGGTTTGACATGTAACTTAACGGTTATATCTTTCATGCTGCCTAATTCATCACGGAAAACCTCTTCGTGTTTCTCGAGTATTTCTTGTAGCGGAGAGGAACGGTGTGACAGTTTCCTTATCGCTTGCCAGTCCAGCCGGATTCCCTGTAGCCATGTACGCCCCATTATGGCAGGATGATTTCCCTTGGTCACATAAAGGGGAAGCCTTTTTGTCCGCCCATGGTACTGAACAGTCACATCCGTCATCCCTTCCATGTGCACTCGATGTCCCGTATATGCCTTAAACACTGTGTCTGATGGACGTAGTGGAAGGTGCCTCATGAGTTTCCTGTAGATCTTGTGTGACACTAGTGATGCCTTTGATCCTGTGTCTATCTGCATTTTCACCACATGTCCCTCCAACTTGGGTTCAGCCCAGTAGCCACCTGAGCTCTCACCTACATTCATCGCTCGTATAGTATTTACAGGCACTTCTTCCTCCGAAGAATCACTATTTCTTCCATCATCATGGCAAACGGTGCGCACATGCCTTTTTTGTTTATATTTCATATTGTCACTTCTGTTCCCAGCCCTTGAGCTTTTGTCCATGTCCTGTTTACTTCGGCACGCCCGCTCTATGTGCCCTCTTTTTCCACAGTTACGACAGTCCATCTCTTTGCACCAGCACGTTGATGCAAGATGTCCAGATCTACCACAGCGAAAACATGGCCCTTGCGTGTTCGGTTTATCATTGTTGAGTTGGTGCACTCTTTCTGTAGCACTTAGTTGCTGGGCCTCCTTTTTCGCCATTTCCATTGTTACACTGATGTTAATGGCCTTCTCCAAAGTCAAGTCACTTTCTGTGAGTAATCTCTTCTGTGCTGCCTCGTTCCTAAGTCCACATACCAGCCTGTCTCTCAAAGTGTCATTTAACACATCCCGGAACTCACAGTGTTCAGCCAGCTTGCGTAGGCCCGCCACAAACTGGGTGACCGACTCGCCCTCTTCTTGGCTGCGTCTGTGAAATCGGAATCTTTCTGCGATTACCAGGGGTTTCGGTGAAAGATGGTTTGCCAGTACATCCACTATTTCTCGGTATGTTTTACTGCCGGGCTTTTCTGGTTGCAGTAGGTCACGTAGCAAGGTAAACGTTTTCGGCCCCATTACACTCAAAAACGTGGGCACCAGCTTCTCCTCCTTTATATCATTAGCCATGGCGAAGTAATCGAAACGCTCAGTATACGAGCCCCATTGTTCAACACTTTCGTCAAAGGGACCAATTGAGCCAATCATTCCGGCCATTACAAGTTCCTGTTTGTATGGCACTGCTTGCCCTACAGACGTCTCCCCTCAGCAGGCCACTCTTCTTTTTTTTCTTCGCCACACTACTCACGACGTTGCCACAGTCCACCAATCCACTCCACCCGTCGAGACGAATCCGGCCAACACGCGTCAGTCCAGACGTCCTCGTCGCCAGTTTTGTTATGTCCTTACTACTTTCCGGGTTCTGAGGTAGCAAGGAAGGTTCGGGCAACGACGTGATGAATACTGCTTTATTTCTTCAACACCGTCCGTTCACAGGCCGTACATCACAACACTAAACGTCCCCGAAGCTGCCCCTCCCACTCCCGGAGTTTTCCCCCTACGGAACATGCGTTAGCCCAAAATATACAACACTACTTACCTATGTTTCCCTTCCATATCGATCCGTAGATTTACTCGAAACATGAACAGAGCAGCCTATTTTGACATGAAATAGCCTCGCGCGTATAGCAGCTATCGTTATAGCATTAGCCATCCGCAAAAACCCATGACCCTCAGCTCGCAATCTCCCATGAGCCTCAGCAAAGTGTAAACAATCACGTTTCTCAAACGAGCTCCTATAAAATGATCAGAACTGACTAAAGTTTGATCTAACGCATTGGTACTACTTACCTATGTTTCCCTTCCATATCGATCCGTAGATTTACTCGAAACATTAACGGAGCAGCCTATTTTGAAATGAAACAGCTATTCGGTGACGCCCCCTGACTACAGTTACCGTAATGCTGGGAAGCGATGCGACCTTGTAATTTACTAGTCGTACTAAAACGTACTAAAACATTTTGGCAGAGCACTGTGTACAACCAGTATGGATCAACAAATTCATCACTTGATCCATATATAAGGCGCACCGGACTATAAGGCGCACTGTTGAGTTTTGATAAAAATGTAGGTTTTTAGGTGCGCCTTTTAGGGCGGAAAATACGGTAGTCTTGTATTTTTTGTGGCATACAAAAATTATTTTAAAAAGTAAAATGCGGTACATTTTGTGTCACAACCTTTTGGGGTAATTCGTGCATCACATGATTTTTTTTTTTTTTTTAAATCGCTTAATAAGGCCTGTCCGCAAGCAATTTGACCAACTCCAACGGTCTCAACAGTTTACCGTGCTTCCGCCAGACTTGCTTTGGTTTGGATGAGGGTTTACACAGAAATTCTGGATAGTCCAAGATAAAACATTTTTTTAATGATTTATGGGTTTTAACGATTGCGTCACGCACGTGTACTGACAATTTTAGCGTACCATGTCTATTGGTGATCATCCATAAAGGAATATTTTAAAGGGACATTGTGCTGCGAAAGATGTGTGCTATTTGGCTGAGTACACAAATTATATTAAAAAATGTGGGAAATAAATCATTAACAAGAGTGAAGTCATGGATTTTCACATGCTTTCTAAAATGCAAATGGATATTGCGTATCAATATGTTTCTTGAACCATTTGACAGAAGTTACACACCCATTAAAACTGAAGATGGGCATATGACACACGGTGGCGGAAGAGGCGTCCGCATCCGATCGTAGAACAAACAGGCAGCAGTGCAAGCTATCGAGAAAAACAATTTAAAAAACACTTGAGACAATCAAGAATTTACAAGGTAAGTGAGGCGTTGTGGACCCAAATTCAGGGAAGTAGATAAAACCAAACGTCAAGTACAAGTGCGGGGTGGACTCAACCAAGCTATTAACAAAAAAAAATATTAGCAAGGATAGTGCTGCCAAACTCAGATACAAAATTAACAACATCCCACGACAAAAAATCTAAACTCAAAGCCCCAAAAAAAGACTAGTAAACAAAAACTAACAATGACTGGCCAATGATCCAACAAAGATTGCAAACCACTTGTTTTTTGATGTACCGTGATTTATTTTTTTAAGTTTGTCCTATAAAAGCGGATTTTACCATGTGTTGTAACTTATACCTGTGACCTTTCAGAAAAAAAATTCACCTGTTGCTGAAACTAACTCTTGATTACAAACATTAGTAAATATAGTGTTCTTTTATTATTATTATTACGATTATTAATTTTATTATTACTATTAATAATATTATTATTATTATTAATCAGATCAAAAACATTATCTGGAAATGTTTAAATGATCAGTGTTATCCCATGGAACATGTATTAGTTCTCCTGTGATTGTGCATGTGGTTGTAAGTGTTTTGAATTCTCAGCTGGCTGGTGCATGCGAACACGTGTTTACGTTTTGCTCCCGTTTGATTTGTTTGCACGAAACGATCTTAACGAAGCAGTGTGACGATGACAAAGTCGCCATTCACTCTTAGGCCAGACCGAATTCAACCCGACACGTCTGGCCCGTTGCGAGTCTATTCATTCCTCGATCGCACCTATCACTACTGCCCAAAGTGCCAATTTGAAGGAGCATTTGGGGAATATAACTCATGTTGTACGTGCCTTGAGGTTGCCACAGAAATTAAGCACAAAGGTGTAAAGAACTGCTTGAGCCTCGCCGTGGCTCCTGGCAGCATGCTGGCACAGTCCCGGCTGCAGGTATGCTGTTGCCCATCTGTCAACATGGAGCTGCCTTAGCTGGCAGATACCACAGAGAGGATTTTGTTACCTGGCTCTGGGTGCATTTCAGAAACTGGCCTAGAAGAAGCGTTAGGCCTTGGAGCTTCATGAAGATTGTGAGCTTGAATAAGAAATGTGTGCAAGAGCTCATCTGTCTAGTAAATACAGTTATTTACTTCAGGCGGACTTTATTGAGCTATAAAACAACAAATATAGAGCTGTGCTCCGAGCTCATCTCACTCTCACACATTCTCCTTCACCTCCTTGCTTAAAAACCTAGCATGAATGCTCTTCTTCTCTATTACATGGCAGGGCAAGTGGCCACAAGGTAGCGCAAATTCCCAGGCAAACTCTATACAAACCAGCTGTCCCGCAAGCGGGATTCTGGAATGTTGAAGAATTTGTGGGGTTTTGCGCCACCATGTGGCCACTTGGCCAGTCAGATACACCGTTAAAAAAATGAGTTCCTGGAGATATTTGAATAACATTATGACTTTTACCATTTCAGGCTAAGATTAGGATGCCTTCACTTTTGACTTGAGCAAGTCAAAAGCATGCTACCTCGGGTTAAGATCCCACCACCGACCCGCTTTGAAGTAGTATTCCAGTATGAAACTTATTTTGCTTGGCTTCTAAAGTCAACTCGTGCAATGAAAGTAGTTGTATATGTTTGCAGTGAAATGGTTAATAATTGACCTAACAATGAAATATAAACAATCTTATCATTTGTTTCTGACACTTTTGGCTAGAAACACAACCTGAGTCAAATTGGCCAAGGGACAATAATGTTTTCCTGACAAATGAAAACAATGGTGGGTGGGGGTTAAAGAACATAACATTTCAGAGTCAATATACGGAGAAGTAAATGTACAGATTACAATCCAAATCATACCGCATCATGTGTCAAACATGGCCCAGGCGACGCTAGGTTGGTAGCCTTGGCTAATGATCGCTGCTAATCCAACAAGATCGCTTTTGTTAACTGATACCTGTTGAGAGAGGGAAAATAATGTGGATTTTGAGGTGTATAGGCAAGTTGATACTTTTTGAAAGCAAAAAAAAAAATAGACATTAGCATAAGCAACGCCAAAGCATAAACTCAAAATTTAGCTAAATCCAAGAGCCGATTTTTCATCCATCATTGAAGTGACACTTGTGTTTACTCACCCTCCCAAAATGACTGTTATATAATGCTGTTTTATATTATTGATATATTAGTTCAAAATAAGAAGAAATGCTTTCATTTTCTAAATACTTCTCGACTGAACTGTAATAATGTGAGTCTGGTAACGCACATCTTATTGACTGTCAATGCTGTGAGTTTCCCTGCCTGTCAAAGCAACAGGAACTGGAACAGACTTGATTCTGTCAGACACAGTGCGCGTGCCAAGATGACGACACCGTGTTCGATGTTCTAAATTGCCACCCAATTAAAGAGTGGTGGTGAAAATGGGTGTGGAGCAAGTCAACAGTGTGCGTTTGTGTGCAGACCTCAAACTTGATGGAAACTATAGAGGCCCATCCTTGACCAAACACGTGCACAGACACCAGTGGTCAGCTTTAAATAGACAAACAACCATTCACACTTACAGACACACCTATGGACAATTAAGAGGCCTGAATGAACCTCATAGGCATGTTTTGGCATGTGTAATGAAGGCAGAGGACCGGGAGGAATACGCCACCATTGAACCGAGAGGCGGATGTGATAACCATTACAAGCCAGTATGCTGAGCCAGTCTGAAGAGAGCATCTCTTCCATTATTATTTTGAATAACCTTATCTGAATTCCTATGTTTGAGTAGTTCAACAATGGGTATAACATATGTACAAATATGTCGTTGCATTGGTTTCAACAGCTTCTGAAGACCTTCTACACTGACATCATCCAGTCTGTCCTCTGCACCTCCATCACTGTCTGGTTTGGATCGGCCTCCAAACAAGACAAGTACAGACTGCAACGGACAATCAGGACTGCAGAATAGATCATTGGAATCAACCTCCCATCTATCCAAGACCTGCACCTGTCCAGGACCAGGAAACGTGCAACGAACATCTCTACAGACCCTTCTCACCCAGGTTGCAGTCTGTTTGAACGACTCCAGCTCCGGACGGCGTTATAGAGCTCGGTACGCCAAAACCAGCAGACACAGAGACAGTTTCTTCCCACAGGCTGTTGCTCTTATGAACTCACACCACTCTTAGCGTCTCAGAGTCATTACTGTGCAATAACATCCTGCTCTTCACACCTTTTTTTAATTTGTCTACATTGGTTTTGCCATTTTTCACATGTCCTGAGTGTTGTTAGTCACCTAAATGTTGAACAGAGGGTGGGTTTTACCGAAGTCAAATTCCTTGTTTGGCACGCTCAATACGGCGAATAAAAAACTCTTGAATCTTGAACATAGTACTATTCTAATATAGTTCTGCTTTCTTGTGGTCAAAGTATGTACAGACTTTTCAACCGTCACTGAGATAAACAAAAAACACAAAGCTGGCAAATACTAAAAAAAAGTGTGGATGAACAGGCAGGAGTCTAGCCATCATGTTACCATTTCTACGATTGTTCATTATAAACTTTTGAGCACGAGCCTTCTATAATATTCAACCGATCTTCTTCATTGTGGCCCCGGACTTAAATAACAAATTTAAAGCAAAGATCCTTTGATTGGGTGGATCATGTCATTGAACTGAAAACTGACCAACATATTCTGTATATTTGACATGTTTTGAACCCAAAACTAACCCGTAGTCATTAATAAACTGTGCCGGGTGCAATTTGAAATCTTTAAATCCTTTGAATCTACTTGGTCCACATGCTCTTGGTTGATCTCGACTGCGTGCCCGCTACTCGTTGAGACAACAAGCATGACGACATGACGCTCACCATGGGTATCGCTGTAGTGCAGGCCTTTGGATTCTTCGCCGACTTCAAAAACACCATCGTGTTACGCCTTCATGAAGGAGAACTTCAAGAAGAGCTGCGTCTCGCAGTGCATGCGGCAGCCTGCCACAGACCATCACCAGTCTTTAGGGGGGCACATTAAATCCACGGCGGGATAATTATTACCCTAAAAAGACTGGCAGGCGTAGTTCGAATGCAACAGTACAAACAGTACATGCATGCTTCGAACCTACTTTGCGGCAAGATACGTTGTCGCTTCGTTATATTCCCATCAATTCAACAAAATACCTTTTTTTTTTTTCTTTCAAAGTCAAAGTCTGCTTTATTGTCAACGTCTTCACATGCCGAGACACACAAAGAGATCGAAATTACGTTTTCTCTATCCCACGGTGACAAGACATATTACACGATAGACATACAAGTAAACGACGCAATATAAAAAACAAGAAGGCACAAACAATAAATAATAAGAGTAATAATAAATAATAAATAAACAGATAACACAACAAACACAAGAGCCAGTGTGCATACAGACAGTAAAAGTACAGGACGCTACGCAGAACGGGGAAGTGAGTTCAGGATCCTAACAGCCTGGAGTATGAAGCTGTTTGTTTCTTTATATTATTAATGTTTCAATGATGAACAAACCAACACTAACATTTCTTAACTCAAAAATATAAACTATGATCATAGGACACTTCTGCTACTCCTTCACTGATTCAGATAAATGAGTTGTTTTAACACAAGGTTATTAGCCAAACAGCATTCGAGGCCAACTCAGGATGATTCCTATTGAATACAAACAAGTGTTTGTCTTCCCTTGCTCGTCTCCAGTTCCCCTCATTCAATTCACTTCCGTTGTCAGACAACATTGGTACATTATTGTGGGCTATGACTGGATGTGATTGTGTCTTCCCTCAAGAAAGAAATAAAATAGGCCCACAAACATTTGCACACAACATTGGTGAAGTCATATTAACCCTCCTATTGTCCTCAACTATAATAAAAAAAAAAATCGGTCCTTGGGGTCAATTTGACTCCAGGCACATTTACCTTCAGAAAATAATTTACAGAATTTTATAAATCCCATGATGACTGTAATCCCATGAAGATCATTGAGCTGACCTCTCTAGCGTCATCTCATCAGGTCAAATCTTTAAATAAGAATTAATTTATTTTGACATTCCATCCATCCATCCATCCGTCTTCTTCCGCTTATTGGGTTGGGTCGCGGGGGCAGCAGCTTCAAGAGGGACTCCCAGACTTCCCTCTCCCCAGCCACTTCAGCCAGCTCATCCCGGGGGTTCCCAAGACGTTCCCAGGCCAGCTGAGAGACAGCGGGTCCTGGGTCGTCTACGGCAGTGGTCCCCAACCTTTTTTGCGCCACGAACCGGTTACATGTCAGAAATATTTTCGCGGACCGGCATTTATATAAATAAATAATACATTTATATAAATAAATAAATAAATAAATAAATAAATAAATAAATAAATAAATAAATAAATAAATAAATAAATAAATAAATAAATAAATAAATAAATAAATAAATAAATAAATATATAAATACGATGAAATAAAATTATACGACTGACATAAAAACAAGTACAAATGACAAAAATAAAACTCATTGAATTAGTGGGAGCACTGAGTTTGTTTCTCAGAAACGAGCCGGTCCCATCTAGACGTTATCAAGACAATGACACCCGAAGTGATTAAGGTTTGTCTTTTATTGCAGGATGCTTGGTCTCCATGTGTTGAAGCAGTTTTGAATGTTAGCCTGTCACCACATATTAGCTTTGCGGGATCGACTGGGGAAACATGTCACATGACCGGGACAAGTGTCTTGGACCTGAATTAATTGATCGTCGATTAAAAAAAAAAAATTCTGTGCGCCTTGGCGGCCCGGTACCGAGTGACCCACGGACTGGTACCGGTCCGCGGCCCGGTGGTTGGGGACCACTGGTCTACGGGGTCTCCTACCGGTGAGACATGCCCGGAACACTTCCCCAGGGAGGCGTCCAGGAGGCATCCTGATGAGATGCCCGAGGCTCCTCATCTGGCTCCTCTCAACGTGGAGGAGCAGCGGCTTTACTGCGAGTCTCTCCCGGATGACCGAGCTTAGTTTAGTTTAGTTTATTGTTTAGCACATATTATTATATCAATAACTGTGCAAGGAGGGAGACGAAGCCTAGGGCTTGTAAAGAGCTCCACTCCTTCTAACCCCCAATTCCAACCCTTAATGCTGAGTGCCAAGCAGGGAGGCAATAGGTCCCATTTTTACAGTCTTTGGTATGACCCGGCCGCGGTTTGAACCCACAACCTTCCAGTCTCAGGGCGGACACTCTAACCACTAGGCCACTGAGCTGGTTAAGCTTATCTCTAAGGGAGAGCCCAGACACCCTGCGGAGGAAACTCGTTTCGACTGCTTGCATCCTGGATCTCGTCCTTTCGGTCACGACCCATAGCGCGTGACCATAGGTGAGGGTAGGAGCATAGATTGACCGGTAAATCGAGAGCTTTGCCTTTTGGCTCAGCTCTCTCTTCACCACGACGGACCGATACAGAGTCCGCATTACTGCCGACGCTGCACCGATCCGCCTGTCCATCTCGCGCTCCATCCTGCCCTCACTCGTGATCAAGACCCCAAGATACTTGAACTCCTCCACTTGGGTCAGGATCTCATCCCTGATCCGGAGAGGGCATTCCACCCTTTTCTGACCGAGGACCATGGACTCGGATTTGGAGGTGCTGACCCTCATCTCGACCGCTTCACACTCGGCTGCGAACCGCTCCAGTGAGAGCTGGAGATCACAGCTTGAAGAAGCCAACAGCACTACGTTGTCTGCAAAAAGCAGAGACGCAATGCTGAGGTCGCCAAACCGGACACCCTCAACGCCTCGGCTGGGCCTAGAAATTCTGTCCATAAAAGTTATGAACAGAATCGGTGACAAAGAGCAGCCTTGGCGGAGCCCAACGCTCACTGGGAACAAGTCCGACTTACTGCCGGAAATGCGGACCAAACTCTGACATCGGTGATATAGGGACCGAACCCCCCTTATCAGTTGGCTCGGCACCCCGTACTCCCGAAGCACACTCCACAGAACTTCCCGAGGGACACGGTCGAACGAAGTCCACAAAACACATGTGCGAACTCCCATGCCCCCTCGAGGATCCTGCCGAGGGTGTGGAGCTGGTCCACCTGTCCACGGCCAGAACAAAAGCCACACTGCTCCTCGTGAATCTGAGGTCCGACCTACCGACAGACCCTCCTCTCCAGCACCCCTGAATAGACCTTACCAGGGAGGCTGAGTGTGATTCCTCTGTAGTTGGAACACACCCTCCGGTCCCCCTTTTTAAAGAGGGGAACCACCACCCCAGTCTGCCAATCCAGAGGTACCGTCCCCGATGTCCACGCGATGTTGCAGAGGATTCTCAGCCAGGACAGGCCCACAACATCCAGAGCCTTTAAAAACTCCGGGCGGATCTCATCCACCCCTGGGGCCTTGGCCCCGAGGAGTTTTTTAACTACCTCAGTGACTTCAATCCCAGAGATTGGAGAGTCCACCTCAGAGTCTCCAGGCCCAATGGAAGTTATGTCGGTGGAATTGAGGAGGTCTTCGAAGTATTCTCCCTACCGACTCACGACGTCCCAAGTCGAGGACATCAGCACGCCATCTCCACTGTACACAGTGTTGACGGTGCACTGCTTCCCCCTCCTGAGATGCCGGATGGTGGACCAGAATCTCCTCGAAGCCGTCCGGAAGTCATTCTCCATGGCCTCACCAAACTCCTCCCACGCCCGGGTTTTTGCCTCAGCAACCGCCGAAGCCGCGTTCCGCTTGACCATCCGGTACCTGTCAGCTGCCTCCAGAGTCCCACAGGGCAAAACGGCCCGATAGGACTCCTTCTTCAGCTTGACGGCACCCCTTACCGGCAGTGTCCACCAGCGGGTTCGGGGATTGCCGCCACGACAGGCACCGACCACCTTACGACCACAGTTCCGGTCGGCTGCCTTATCAATGGAGGCACGGAACATGGTCCACTCGGACTAAATGTCCCCCGCCTCCCCCGGGACGTGGGAAAAGCCGGTGGTGGGAGTTGAAGCTCTTCCTGATAGGGGATCCTGCTAGACGTTCCCAGCAGACCCTCACAGAGCGTTTGGGTCTGCCAGGTCGGACCGGCATCTTCCCCCACCATCGGAGCCAACCCACCACTAGGTGGTGATCAGTTGACAGCTCCGCCCCTCTCTTCACCCGAGTGTCCAAAATATGCGGCCACAAATCCGATGACACGACTACAAAGTCGATCATCGAACTGCGGCCTAGGATGTCCTGGTGCCAAGTGCACACATGGACACCCTTATGTTTGAACATGATGTTCATTATTGACAATCCGTGTCGAGCACAGAAATCCAATAATAGAACACCGCTCGGGTTCAGATCGGGGGGGCCGCTCCTCCCGATCACGCCCTTCCAGGTCTCACTGTCATTGCCCACGTGAGCATTGACATTTGACATTTTCATACAAATTTATTCCTCAACATTTAACCAACTGCAAGCAAGCACAGCCCCCGTTTGGTTGTTCGGACACATTCTAACACAGGGGTGTCCAAACATTGTGCAAGGAGGGCCAGATTTGATGAAGTGAAGGGGCCCGGGGACCAATAGTTTTTTCGGACATTTTTAACTACAAAAATGTCATGCAAATACACACTGTTATAAAATGAATTTTATTGTCACAATTGTCTTTATTTTTCAAATGACAAAATAACCAAATATAAGCCACTCGGGCAGATGTGAACAACTTTAAAAAACACAAATTCTGCCTTTCATTCATATCTGAAGAGTCGGATAACATTGAACAAACAGTATGAAATACCTTAAATTTACATGAGTTTAAAATTATTTTTGCCTCATGAACATTTTAAACAGTAGTTATAAGTAATGCAAAGTTGTCTGTTGTTATTAAAACTTAGAACGAGTGAATTTTGCTCTTGTCATTCATACAATATCTTTCAGAAAGCAAGTTTGTGTCACGTCTACAGGTTCATAACATCAACAGTATTAACATGGCCACTTTGTAGCTTGCTTTAGTAATATTTACTTTTGACTCCCAGCCCTGCGTGAAGAATCGCTGTTGTCAAGACACAAACCAAGCACCAGATACAACAAGGCATCGCACTCTCCTTTGGAGCGTGTGCGAGCAGTTCACATGTGAAACTGGCTACTGACTTTGCGTCATAACACGACACGCAATTGGAATTATTTTCAGTGGCTTTCCATCCCTTGTCCTGAAGAAAGGAAACATGCTCATGTTCCCACCTAAAGGTGGACAAGTGGTTTTGCACAATTCTATTTGTGCAGAACATTCAGAGAATGAAATTGAAATAGATTTTTTTTGGGCCTCCACGTGAAGTTGGATTCTCTGCAGTCTCACTGGCGGATTACAGGATCCATATTTTTCATCAAACATTTTGTATTCACCAGTACAGAATGCAAGGCTTTGGATTATCATGTCATCTGGCAAAGACGGGCCCCCCAACGCCATTCCCACTTCCCAGCCAGTGTTGTCTTTCACCTCAACGTCCCACATGGGCTTCCCCGAGACAAAAGGTGTACCCAGTACATTGCACCGCTTGAATCTCTCAGGATTGTTTGGAAGCTCCTGCTTTTTTCCAAACCTCACACTGGTTAGATCTTCAGACAGATCGAGCTCTTCACGGGCCGTGTTTGGGTCCAGAATGGCAGGACTGTAGGAGACCATCTCCTTCATTTTTTTCCACACGTTGAACTTGAGGTTACCCACGTGTTTGGCTTCGTCCAGCATAGCTCCTTTGAGCTGCATGGGCTTGTCTGGCAGCTTCCGTTTATTGTTTTTTGGACTCTTGAAGTTCTTCAGGAAAATTGAGGTACATTGTAATTGCTTCTCTGTGGACTTGATCTCAGCTGAGAGAGTGACAATGTATTTTTGGAGATCCTTCAACTTATTCCTTATCTTCCGAATCTTCTTTTTCTCTTCCTCCTTCACAGCAGACAACTTGGCCTCCTCCTGAACCTTTAGGAAGTCACGAAGCTCCTTAAAATCTTTCTTAATCTTGGTTTCCACCTGCTCCCTCTGGATCTTGATGTACTTTTCTTGGTTGTTGCAGTCCTTTTGAATCTTTTCATAATCTTCAAGTTTTGTTTTTGCATCCTGCAGGTCGGCACGTAATTTGTTATTGAGAGTCTTTTTAACTGTTTTGATGGTATCGAATTTGTGGCCAGCGTGGATTTGTTCCTCTTTACAACTGCGTTCACACAAGTTCCTTGTGGTTCAAACAATAGTGTGTGTATATCTTCTTGTGCAAGCTGCATATGTCCTTCTCGCTCACATTGCTCAGATGTATCGGTGTATCCATTGATCTACACCTTTTCAAAATCAAAGTCAAAAGTCAAAGTCTGCTTTATTGTCAATCCCTTCATATGTCAAGACACACAAAGAAACCGAAATTCCGTTTCCTCTATCCCACGGTGACGAGACACAGCACACGATAGACACACAAGTAGACGACACAAAATAAAAACAAGAAGGCACAAACAATAAATCATAAATAATAAATAAGTAATGAGTGATGAATAAACAATAAACAAATAACACAATAAATAAGGAGCAAAACTGAGCCAGTGTGCATACAGCAGACAGTAGGCATAGCGCAAAGTACAGGACGCTACGCAGAAAGGGGGAGAGAGTTCAGTTTTTCCTACAAAATAAAACATAAAACATTCACCGATGCACTACGTAAACATGCCACGAAACAAAACGAAAATACAGTCCTGAAAGCTATCTTGCTAGATAGGAAAACGAGTAGAAAGGGGACTGAATGGAAACGCAATCTTACAGTTCCTACTGGATATGCGCATTATACACCCGAAAACGTTAGCACAACTCAAAAAAGGTTGCTAGTTTATCAACTTGAGTTCCCTCGCAGTTTTACGATTCATTGCAAAAAAACTGCGTTCTTTGTTACTTAAGGGCAGGGGTCACCAATCCGTCCCACGGGACCGTTTAATCCGGCCCGCCAACCCTGAACAAATTGTATTATTAAACTTTTTTGGGGGGGTCATTTTGCCTGCAACGACTGCGTTTCCCCAGTAGATGGGGAAGCGCTCGCCTGCGCATTTACTACCGGAAGCCGTGTCAGAAAGCTCAGTGCACACTCACAAGTGCGTGTACGTACATGGCGCACTCGCGCTGTATTTGTATCAGTCCCGAATTTAGAGCGTGGGCTGTCACGACAGCATTCTTGTAATAAGCGCGCTGAGCTTTCAGATGCAGTTTTGCTTTAAAGCCACCCACAAACCTTCCCCTGGAATCCTTCCATTAAAATGAGTCGCCCAAGGAAAAGCAAGCTGGACACAGTGCCGAGCGTTTAAAAGAGAGTGGCCGATTTGGCTCGACTTACGCGACGTGACGTTCAGCCACATGAACCTCAACATCAACCAGTCACAGATCGAGGTAAACGGACCAACACCTCGGATCTCGCCTAAGAATTGCCACAACAAATTTTACTCCAGACTATGACGCACTAGCAAACTTTAAGAAAAAAGACAGCGGTGTCTACAAGCCTACTGGAACCTACAAAAGGATTATAAGGAAGGAACACAAGAACTTTAAGAGACTGCTCATATGTGTCAGAGAGATTCTGCTCTGACAACTGAGCTGAACTTTTATCTGTTAAGATTGTGCATGGCACAACAGAAAGTTAATGTTCCATGGCTTTCTTTTCTATGAAGAACCCAGAGAGAGTTATTTAGTTATTTATTTCCAGTTTTTTCTGTGAAGAACTCAGAGAGGGTTATTTGGTTATTTATTTCATTAATAGTGTTATTTGTTTGCTGACTTTTTTTCTGTAAAGAACCTGGAAAGGGTTATTAAATAACCGTTATTTGGTTATGTGTGGCTTTCTGGAAAACAATAAATTTTTTAAGCTCCCCTACGATCGTCACACTTTTTCTGTTACAAACTGACACCGGCCCCCCATCAGAGAAGGGAAAGGTTATGTGGCCCAAACAGGAAAAAGTTTGGGGACCCCTGCTTAAGGGGCTCCGTACGCGTGTGAAAACATATGGAACGCATGCAGAAGAACATAAATTGCCACATTCAAAACTTACAGAGACCAGCGATGCCAACTGTTGCTGCGTCGGTCTGCTGTGGTCAGTCTTCAACTCTTAAGACCGCCAAAAAAATCACTTTCAAATGTTCTCCTTCAGTTTGCATTAAAAGTAGCCCTGGCGTGCTTTAGCGCCCCCTCTCTACTTGGAAGGTGAGTCAGAGAAACTTGCAGTGAAACCATTTCCCAAGCTGTTCACTTCTCCAAGATGAGTTTCTTGATGAGCTTCAAGAATAACAACTGAAGTGGATTGATGCAAAAGTTCCCTTCAAATGCTCCTATACCAAGCGCAATTAATAACAACAATACTGTATAAGGTCCCAATTCATCTGCTTACAGTGAATAAAGTTCTATTAACATTTTACAAAAAAATAAACACCACAATGTGAGAATATTCATTATTACAAATAAAATGAAAGTGACGAATATCAGGCAGAAAGCACTTGAAAGTAACACCCGGAAATCAAATGACTTTCTGACACAGTCAACAGACACAAAACAAATCGCCCCCCCCATTTTAATAACAAAACAAGTTGCGGTGAGAATCAGAAATATCAACACCTTCAGGAAATATTCCACTTGAGATGCTGCATCCAAAAGAGATGAGTAAATATAGAGCCATTATGATCCCTAAAATGCTACCTAAAGTACAATTTAGTATGTTTCGAAAACTTCCTTTGTTTCCAAAGTCTTATCTTATTAATTTCCCTCTTCAAGAAATGGTTCTGGCCAGCAGGAATTGGGCGTCCTCCTTGCACCGCAACACCCGTTGCATTTTGAAGGTGTTGGCCGAGGTGAGAGAGGAACTAATCATGCGGCGGCGCAGTTCGGCAAAGGTGCCACGGCCCACCAGCTGCACCCGCGGCGGCCCGATGCTGCCTTTGATGCGGAACGAGCGGTACACCACTGACACCTGTTGCAGGCACGCGTCCAGCTGCAGAGCAAAAGCCACTGAGTCCAAAATCACACTGGAGTCATTTGACGGACGGGGAATCACCTTGTGGCGCTGTTCTTCGCTGAGATTCCTCACGCCCGTCAGTTCCAAAAAGACCTGGTAGTGCGGGTCGCAGCCGCCCACCAAATCCCCTACGTATGGAAAAAACAACAACAAAAAAGCGCACAGAGAACCTTCCATATGCAAATTAGGTATCATGTAGTAAAACAATAGAAGTAATCAATGAGACTGTTTTACTTTTATAAAACAAAATGCAAAAAATTATCACATGAGAATGATGACGCTTTACAAAAAAGATATAATATACTGTATATCCCATTTTTGTTGCCATACCCATAATCGCGCTCTCAGCACAGCAGTAGTCGAGCAGGCGAGCAGGGGGCCACTGCGCCACGGCTTCCTTCAAAGAGTCCAGGAACAACGCCTCTGACATTTTCTCGCCACGAACGTTCAGCATCTGACCGCGCCTGCAAGTGCACGATCACAAGTCACAATATTAGGCACACCCGAATTGTTTCGGCTGACATTTTCTCGCCACGAACGTTCAGCATCTGACCGCCCCTGTAAATGCACGCTCACAGGTCACAATATTAGGCACACCCGCAGTATTTCGGCTGACAAAGACATGACAAAAATCTTGTCACACACCACACTAAAAGGCACAAGCCGAGTTAGATCTGTGCGTGTGTGCCGCATACCCAATAAAGTTATTTACCTGTATTGAAACTCCACGACGGGACATTGGTTGTGGAATCCCACCACTTTCACCACATCGCCGATACGATACCTGGAGCCAAGAAATAAAAAATGACAAAATTGATGTGAGCCCACTCTTGATTTCAGTGACACCGGTAAATGTTCCCTCAGAACAAACTTGGGAGCCCACCTGAAGAGCCCGGCGGCGTTGGTGAGCACCAGCTCATAGTTTTGTCCCTCCTTCACGTCCTCCATGAGAAAAGTGGCTGGTGCCTCCTCATTCTCCATGTGGCTCTCTGGTAGGAACTCGCAGAACATGGAGCGAGGGCACAGCAGGTAACGCCGGGCGGGCTCTTCAGGCCAAAGGTTCACCCCGATCAGTCCTGTATGGGACCCGACATGCAGTCTTACCTTGATGACCATTATGAGTATCACAAATAAATTAGGAAGCTATGACAACAATCACGTCATTCTAGTTGGAAAATATTGTAATTGTAAAGTTGTACAAAATAAGTTCTAAACAAGAATAAAGTTTTAATTTTACAATCTAGAAATAAAATAAGTTTAGCAAGAGCTAAATTGTAATTTTACAAAAATTCAGTTTCTGACACGCTGCAGTTATACAGTTTGAAAACAGGAAAAATAAACTTTTGTGCAAAGTATATAGTAAGATTATTCCATGGAAAAAATATTCCTGTCTACATAAAATGAAAGGCAAAGATTTGGAATGACACCTTCCGTAGCAGCGTAGAAAGGCGAGTAGAAAGGGATGCCGCTGCAGAAGTTGTCCCTCAGCATGTCGCCGTAGATCTGATTGGAGCCCGAGTCCACGGCCAGAACCAAGTTGAGGTGGGGCCAGAGGCGGCCAGCAATTCCCCGGAAGCCGGCCCCAAAGTGGGCCCGGAGGATGGCCGCTCTCTCCGGGTCGGCCCGGCTCAGGGCCTCCAGCTCGGCTCTCAGGTGTGGCTCCAGATGGAGAGCTTCGCTCACGGTGCCACACTCCACGTCCTCCGTCAGTTCCTGCCAGCGCTCCTGGAAGGTGCACCAAATGTTCAGTCCACATTTGAATCCACTCAGTGCAGAGGGGGAGGGGGGGTAAATTTATTTTGGTGTCAGACTACTTTGTAGATACGGCTTCTCTCAGAGGGCTGTTATCACAGTGAAATCAAATGAATATTTAATCGTTGCATCATATCACATATTACACAAAAGTATGCTAGATTACTGGCGTTGAAATCCGATGTCAGTGATAGCAGTTTGTTCAATTATTGTTCAAGATATTGTAAAAATTGTTTAAAAAATGCTATTACACGACAAATATTTTGGTACAGATTTTAGCAAGGGTCACTGAAGTTGACAGACCTTATTTGCTTTCACAGGACATAAAATGATCTGGCGGGCAAAATCAGGTACCCGGGCCTTGACTTTGACACCCATGACTTGGGGCAAATTTGTGTTCCAACCTAAGGAACCTTAAAGGGCTCACACTTCATTCCTCAATTGAAAATCTACTGAGAAAACTTTAAAGTGATATGATAAACAGGTACTAATTTCACCAGAATAAAGTGGTAATTATTGAGGAATTAAGATCTAATAAAACAAATTGTAACCACATAAAATGTTTCTTTTAATCAAGTATACTGTTCAATTACAAAAAACAAGTCACATTTTACAAGAATAAAGATGTAACTTATTTGAGACAAAAATCTTATTGCTTGACAACAGCTCAAATACATTTGAAAATATTTTCTTACCATTCAAAGTCATATTACATTATGTTTGTAATCTTCTGAGGAAAAACTATTTTACAAGAAAACGTCACAATTTTGAAAGAAAACATTGCTGAGAATAGATAGAATTTATAATTTCTTTGAAAAGGGAAAAATCCAAGTTTGAAAACAAATTTTTATAAAATCAAATATACATAACTAAAAAAAGATCAAAATAAAATAAAAAAGACAAACATATTGCAAGTGATAGTCATTTTAAAGGAATATACCTGCAAAGTGGTGAAGGCATAGAAGATGGTGGAGGCAAAGTTGGACTCAAGTGTTCCTACGCTGGGATCTCTGAGGGCAAAGAGAAGATGCAGGTACAGCGCGTCCTTCTCACTCGCCACCTGAAAAAATGCACGTGACGCCACATGAAAAACTAACACTAAGATCAAGGTACCATTGTAATAAAACAAAAAAATTAAACGTTTGTCAGTCACCTGGAAGGCAGGCGGCGGCGTGGTGTAGAGGTGGAGCATATGACGAGATGAGGCCGGCGTGGACGAATTGGGCCCGATGGGAATGCCGGCTTCCGACTGGCGGAAGGTCGGCATGTAGAAGAACTTGGTGGTCCGCTGCAGGCTGTCCGTGGCTGGGAACGCTTGCCGCATGGTGTCCAGACACACCGTCACGCCCTTGTGAACGAAACCAACACAAACACTTCACACATTTTGAAAGACTGGGTGATACTGCATTCAAATAAATTCTCCGGTCAATACACACACAGAATTTACTGTTTTACTTCCACTTCTTCTCAGTGGAAAACAAAGAAAGAAAAAAAAAAGAAAAGCATTCTTGAATAAACCCAAACTACTGCTGTTATGTGACATGCTACCTGAAAGAAGAAGTCACTGTTGGTGTCCTTGGTGCTGAGCAGCATAGCGCTGGGCCCGGATGTCCCGGATGTCATGGCCAGGACAAGAGGCTTCTCGACGGTGAGCACCCGCTCCTCCCCTGAAGCCACGCGATCCACAAGCTCGCGATAGTGCTCGTACGTGGTGATGGGGTGGCGAGCGCGAAAAGAGTCACTGTCTGAAATAAAAAGGCTAGTTACGTTGTGTACAAATTGACCTCTAAAGACCAACACAGTGGATCAGAATAATATCAAAGACTGTGGTAGGTGAAACACATTCCTGCAGCTAAGTTGCAAAATCTTTGTTAACTATGTATTCATTATATCCCTGGTGGGCAAGTCGTGCACACCAAAAAGTGCAGCACAATGCGCATAGAATTATCAGAATACAAACCTGTCATGTCATTGGATTCAGTTTTGATAATATACGGCGCAGTGCTCTTTTTTTTTTGTTCCTTCACCTTTGATTGAAGCAAAGTCAAAACGCTTCCCGTAGAGCGATTGTTCATTCTTCCGTAGGCGTTTCAGCAAAGTCTCCTCCTGGGCCTTCCTCACGTCCAGTGTGTCGGCCTCCAGCTTGGCCCGCTGCCGCCTGCCCAGCCAGCCTACCGCCTTGACGGCCGAGTACTGGCTGAGCAAGCTGCGCAGCGTCCGGCCTTCGCCTCGCATCTTTGACCGGATGTCCCTCCATAGGAGCGATACCCCCACCAACGAGCACACGCCGACGGCGGCTGCCGCCACAGCCGGAGGAGGCATTGCTGCGGCGTGACAGTTTACGCTTTACACAAGCCGGGGAATCATTACTGTACGGAGGAATGGCCTGCTGGTGGTGCTGTTGCACCGTTGACGACGTTACCTACCCTGAGTTTGGACGGCGAATGCGGCCGATGTAGCAGACAAAAAAAGCAGCACTACGACTCGAAAAGACGACATAGTTTTGCCCGTCGGAATGTTTTGCCCGAATAGTTTCAATGGGCGTCTAGAAAAAAAGTTTGACAAAATAAGAGCGCATCGCCAAGCTTTCCTCTCATTCGACTATCATTGTTTTTGTCTCGTGTCACTTCCGTGTTCGGCAGCCTGTTGCATTCACGTCCACAAGAAAGGGTGGTAATCACTAGTGTTAGGCCCCTCCGTGAAAGTCATATTTCGGTTTAGGTCTAAAGCAGTGGTCCTCAACCTTTTTTGCGCCACGGACCGGTTACATGTCAGAAATATTTTCGCGGACCGGCAATTATATAATTATATTATTTATAGATTTATATAAATAAATAAATAATAGATTTATATAAATAAATAAATAATACATTTATAATAAATATATAAATACGATGAAATAAAATGATACGACTGACATAAAAACAAGTACAAATGACAAAAATAAAACTCACCACTACGTTGAATTAGTGGGAGCACTGAGTTTGTTTCTCAGAAACGAGCCGGTCCCATCTAGACAATGACACCCGAAGTGATTAAGGTTTGTCTTTTATTGCAGGATGCTTGGTCTCCATGTGTTGAAGCAGTTTTGAATGCTTCATTGCCTGGTTAGTTAGCCTGTCGCCAAATATTAGCTTTGCGGGCTCGACTGGGGAAACATGTCACGTGACCGGGACGAGTGTCTTGACCTGAAATAATTGATCGTCGATAATTATTTTTTTTCTGTGCTTGGTCTCCATGTGTTGAAGCAGTTTTGAATGTTAGCCTGTCGCCACATATTAGCTTTGCAGGCTCGACTGGGGAAACATGTCACGTGACCGGGACGAGTGTCTTGAACTGAATTAATTGATCGTCGATTTAAAAAAAAAAAAATTCTGTGCGGCTTGGCGGCCCGGTACCAAGTGACCCACGGACCGGTACCGGTCCGCGGCCCGGTGGTTGGGGACCACTGGTCTAAAGCACAGGTGTCAAACTCAAGCCCCGAGGGCCAGATACGGCCCGCCACATCATTTTATGTGGCCCGCAAAGACAAATTGTGCATCAAATTCGTGTGTCATTACTAGAATTACAAATTGTGCCCCTCCGTGAGTCGTCACCTTATCGTGGTGGAGGGGTTTGCGTGCCCATATGATCCTAGGAGCCATGTTGTCTGGGGCTTCATGCCCCTGGTCCTAGGTGAGGGGCCAGACAAAGCACGGCTCACATTACCCCTTATGATGCAAACAATTATTGAACCACATTTTCCCTCGCCCGGACGCGGGTCACCGGGGCCCCCCTCTGGAGCCAGGCCTGGAGGCGGGGCTCGAAGGCGAGCGTCTGGTGGCCGGGCCTTCGCCCATGGGGCCCGGCCGGGCTCAGCCCGAAAAGGAAACGTGGGTTCCCCTTCCCATGGGCTCACCACCTGTGGGAGGGGCCAAAAGGGTCAGGTGCATTGCAAGCTGGGCGGCGGCCAAAGGCAGGGACCTTGGCGGTCTGATCCCCGCCTGCAGAAGCTGGCTCTTGGGACATGGAATGTCACCTCTCTGGCTGGAAAGGAACCCGAGCTGGTGTGCGAGGCAGAAAAGTTCCGACTAGATATAGTCGGACTTGCCTCCACGCACAGTTTGGGTTCCGGTACAAGCCCTCTCGAGAGGGGCTGGACTCTCTTCCACTCTGGAGTTGCCCACGGTGAGGGGCGTCGAGCAGGTGTGGGTATACTTATTGCCCCCCGGCTGGGCGCCTGCACATTGGGGTTCACCCTGGTGAACGAGAGGGTAGCCTCCCTCCGCCTTAGGGTGGGGGGGATGGGTCCTGACTGTTGTTTGTGTCTATGCACCAAACGGCAGTTCAGAGTACCCACCCTTTTTGGAGTCCCTGGAGGAGGTGCTGGAGAGCGCTCCTTCTGGGTGACTTCAATGCTCACGTGGGCAATGACAGTGAGACCTGGAAGGGCGTGATTGGGAGGAACGGCCCCCCCGATCTGAACCCGAGCGGTGTTCTATTATTGGACTTCTGTGCTCGACACGGATTTTCTATAATGAACACCATGTTCAAACATAAGGGTGTCCATGTGTGCACTTGGCACCAGGACACCCTAGGCCGCAGTTCGATGATCGACTTTGTAGTCGTGTCATCGGATTTGCGGCCGCATGTTTTGGACACTCGGGCGAAGAGAGGGGCGGAGCTGTCAACTGATCACCACCTGGTGGTGGGTTGGCTCCGATGGTGGGGGAAGATACCGGTCCGACCTGGCAGACCCAAACGTTCTGTGAGGGTCTGCTGGGAACGTCTGGCGGAATCCCCTGTCAGGAAGAGCTTCAACTCCCACCTCCGGCAGAACTTTTCCCACGTCCCGGGGGAGGCGGGGGACATTGAGTCCGAGTGGACCTTGTTCCGCGCCTCCATTGTTGAGGCGGCCGACCGGAGCTGTGGCTGTAAGGTCATTGGTGCCTGTCGTGGCGGCAATCCCCGAACCCGCTGGTGGACACCGGCGGTAAGGGATGCCATCAAGCTGAAGAAGGAGTCCTATCGGGCCGTTTTGGCCTGCGGGACTCCCGAGGCAGCTGACAGGTACCGGATGGCCAAGCGGAACGCGGCTAAGGCGGTTGCTGAGGCAAAAACCCGGGCGTGGGAGGAGTTTGGCGAGGCCATGGAGAATGACTTCCAGACGGCTTCGAGGAAATTCTGGTACACCATCCGGCGTCTCAGGAGGGGGAAGCAGTGCAACGTCAACACTGTTTACAGTGGAGATGGCGTGCTGCTGACCTCGACTCGGGACGTCGTGTGTCGGTGGGGAGAATACTTCGAAGACCTCCTCAATTCCACCCTTCCATTGTGGAGGCAGGGCCTGGGGACTCTGAGGCGGACTCTCCAATCTCTGGGGTTGAAGTCACTGAGGTAGTTAAAAAACTCCTCAGTGGCAAGGCCCCGGGGGTGGATGAGATCCGCCCGGATTTCTTAAGGGCTCTGGATGCTGTGGGGCTGTCATGGCTGACACGTCTCTACAGCATCGCGTGGACATCGGGGACAGTGCCTCTGGATTGGCAGACTGGGGTGGTGGTTCCCCTCTTTAAGAAGGGGGACCGGAGGGTGTGTTCCAATTACAGGGGAATTACACTCCTCAGCCTCCCTGGTAAGGTCTATTCAGGGGTGCTGGAGAGGAGGGTCCGTCGGGAGGTCGAACCTCGGATTCAGGAGGAACAGTGTGGCTTTCGTCCTGGCCGTGGAACAGTGGACCAGCTCTTCACCCTCAGCAGGATCCTCGAGGGTGCATGGGAGTTCGCCCAACCAGTCCACATGTGTTTTGTGGACTTGGAGAAGGCGTTCGACCGTGTCCCTCGGGAGGTCCTGTAGGGGGTGCTTCGGGAGTACGGGGTACCGAGCTAACTGATAAGGGCGGTTCGGTCCCTGTATCACCGATGCCAGAGTTTGGTCCGCATTTCCGGCAGTAAGTCGGATTCGTTCCCAGTGAGGGTTGGACTCCGCCAAGGCTGCCCTTTGTCACCGATTCTGTTTATAATTTTTATGGACAGAATTTCTAGGCGCAGCCGAGGCGTTGAGGGTGTCCGGTTTGGTGTCCTGCTTTTTGCATACGACGTGGTGCTGTTGGCTTCTTCAGGCTGTGATCTCCAGCTCTCACTGGAGCGGTTTGCAGCCGAGTGCGAAGCGGTTGGGATGAGGGTCAGCACCTCCAAATCCGAGTCCATGGTCCTCGATCGGAAAAGGGTGGAATGCCCTCTCCGGATCGGGGATGAGATCCTGCCCCAAGTGGAGGACTTTAAGTATCTTGGGGTCTTGTTCACGAGTGAGGGGAGGATGGAGCGCGAGATCGACAGGCGGATCGGTGCAGCGTCGGCAGTAATGCTGACTCTGTACCGATCCGTCGTGGTAAAGAGAGAGCCAAAAGGCAAAGCTCTCAATTTACCGGTCGATTTACGCTCCTACCCTCACCTATGGTCACGAGCTATGGGTCGTGACCGAAAGAACGAGATCCCGGATACAAGCGGCCGAAATGAGTTTTCTCCGCAGGATGTCCGGGCTCTCCCTTAGAGATAGGGTGAGAAGTTCAGTCATCCGGGAGAGACTCGGAGTAGAGTCGCTACTCCTCCACGTTGAGAGGAGCCAGATGAGGTGGCTCGGGCATCTCATCAGGATGCCTCCTGGACGCCTCCCTGGGGAGGTGTTCCGGGCATGTCCCACCGGTAGGAGACCCCGGGGACGACCCAGGACGCGCTGGAGAGACTATGTCTCTCAGCTGGCCTGGGAACGCCTTGGGATCCCCCGGGATGAGTTAGATGAAGTGGCTGGGGAGAGGGAAGTCTGGGAGTCCCTCCTGAAGCTGCTGCCCCCGTGACCCGACCCCGGATAAGCGGAAGAAGATGGATGGATGGATGGATGGATGGATGGACAAATTGTCTTCACTTATAATAATTTTTTTTTTTTTAATATTTGACCAGTTTTTACTCGTCTGATTTGAAACCGAGTTATTTGTCAGTTTGTTTTGTAACTTTTACTGGATATAATACGAGGTGCTTATACATTTATTTGGGAAGACAGTCATAATGGCCCTCCAAAAGAAGCCATGACTACAATGCGGCTCGCGCTAAAAATGAGTTTGACACCCCTTTAGACTCTAAAGCAGTGGTCCCCAACCACCGGGCCGCGGACCGGTACTGGTCCGTGGGTCACTTGGTACCGGGCCGCCAAGCCGCAGAGAAAAAAAAATAATTATCGACGATCAATTATTTCAGGTCAAGACACTCGTCCCGGTCACGTGACATGTTTCCCCAGTCGAGCCCGCAAAGCTAATATTTGGCGACAGGCTAACTAACCAGGCAATGAAGCATTCAAAACTGCTTCAACACATGGAGACCAAGCATCCTGCAATAAAAGACAAACCTTAATCACTTCGGGGGTCATTGTCTCCGATTACGTCTAGATGGGACCGGCTCGTTTCTGAGAAACAAACTCAGTGCTCCCACTAATTCAACGTAATGGTGAGTTTTATTTTTGTCATTTGTACTTGTTTTTATGTCAGTCGTATCATTTTATTTCATTGTATTTATATATTTATTATAAATGTATTATTTATTTATTTATATAAATGTATTATTTATTTATTTAAATGCCGGTCCGCGAAAATATTTCTGATATGTAACCAGTCCGTGGCGCAAAAAAGGTTGGGGACCACTGCTCTAAAGCATACAGAATATTGACCACGTTCAGCCTAAAATGCAACTCTATGATTGGAGTGGAAAAGGCATTAGACCGTGTTGATTGGAACTGTAGCGGCCCTCAGAACCAGGCCTCTCGTCAACCAGGCCTGCAGTTAAGGGTGGAGTTGTATGTGTGCCCTTCATTGCATCATGTTGTCTTTGTTGCTTTGAAGATCTGTATCTAGCCACAGTTGTTGGCAGATAGTCAACTAAAACAAGTGTTCCTCTCGTCTACCATTTTGGTGACCAGACGTGATGTCAGCCCGCCAAAATGTGAGGCCAACAGATTAATTCTTGCCACCTGGTCCGCCGCGGTTGTCCGTTCACAGGATGACGGCAGGCTCAAAACAGCGCATGCGTTCCTGCCCGTCCACTCGGCACTGTCCAGAACCTTCCGCCCGTGTCTCAATGTGCACCCCCTGAGTCAGGCTTTCAGAACATTCAGGGCTGCACGCCATGGTGAGGACCGTCCCAAGCTGGCCGTCTGGCCCGTTCACTTGGCGCCGCCCAGAACCTACCACCTGTACCTCAGCGTATGCTTTCTGAGCCTGGCCCGAAGCGTCATGTGGCAGAAGTGAAGAACATGTCTTCATTCCATGACTGTCTGTCAACAACTGTGGCTTGATACAAGTCTTCAAAGGACCAAAGGGCAAACATAAAGAAAGACGAGTCTTAGCCCAAGCTGTGTGACAAAAAATTTGATATATTCGAAATCACAATGGAGGAAGCACAATATAAAAATTGCACTTTTTGCAGATGAAGTGATAGCTTTCCTCAAACAACCAGGTCTCTCACTAAATTGTTGATTGAAGTGGAAAAAAGTTCTGTCTGCAAAGTATTGCAAGCGCTATAACCAGCTGATTTAATCAGCACTATTTTTCATGTTCATCTAAAATAAGATATACATATATTTCCAAACATATGTCAGTGTTCTTATGAAAACTTTTATTTTTTGTCCTGAAGAAACGTAATGTGGCAACTGGCATGTAGAGGGAGGGGGTTATATCCCAGAGTCCACTTTGACAAACCGCCAGTGCTGAAAACATTGCCTACAGTACTTGTAATACATGTTTTATGATTTTACCCGCCAACAGATTACTCATGACTACTTTTATGGGAGTTGTTGAGAATGGGAGGAGTATAAATTGTTCAAACAAATGTGGTAAAAAAAAAAGCAAATTATGTCTCCTGTAAAAACACATTTTTCCTAAAATAATTTCTTGTATGACCTTTAGTTCATCCCTGTTGCATATCCTGTCTGCATATGTCAACAGTCGTACAGTACGGTATCCTACTATTAACCTCAAACGTCAGCTGCAGGAGGATGTAGACAAAACTAAAACAGATGCTTGGTGAAAATCATCCTGTCTGCTTCCCAAGGGGGCTCATACAACACCTTTAACTCAGCAGAGTCCTGTGTGAAGTCTTGCCAGACTGTGACCATGACCTGGGCAAGTGTGTGAAAAGGTACATGAATAAGATGCTACTGGCTGCATCACACATAAAACAAATGATGCACAGACGGATGGCACTTGACATAGCTGTCACAGTCCATTTTATCTCACAACATGACTCCAGATCAGTGGATGGTTCAAGTTACAGCGTTGCAGTGTGACAAATGATACAGTCGGCAGTTGGGCATCAATGACTTGGGGACGACCTTTGCTGCAACAGGATAGCTGTGAATACAAGTTTTGAACTTTAGGTTTAGTTTTGAACAATATTACCATAGGTGTAACTAGCGTGTGATCTTTGGGTGGGCACTTGGATTATTTGGGTAGACAACAGCAAAAATGTTGCTTTTTCTAAATAGGGTATGTAAAGAAGCCCTGGTTTCATTTTGAGAACAGGGGTGGGAGAGCATCCAATTTCTATAGGGGAATCCAGGTTCGTTACCCCATGAAAAATAAAAAATATACTACTTGTGTCAGCCTTCCGACCCCAGTCCACTCATAGACCCCCCCCCCTCCCCGAATATTACAGCATATAGAAAAATAATAAAACAAAGGCTGAAACACAAAACAAATGTTCAATGTACTGCTTTGCAGAATAATGAATGTTATGGTCCCCGCAGGAGCTTCGCACCAAAATATAAACTTTTTTGGTGATTGTCACGCGCAGGCACCACCGGCCACTCGACCACGCGGCGTGGTCCACGCCCCCCTTGTCACCAAAATCACCATCACCTGGCACGGGCTCATTGAGAGCGCTATATCAGCGCAGCCAGCGCAACACACTCCGTCAGCTTGTCTCATGATGTCCGTGTGCGCAATGGTTCAAGTAAGCATGACTCCCCGATTCGGTCCCTGAGCTGTTTGTCTTGTCCGATCTGCTCCCCAGTCAGCCGCTATCCTCCTCAGAGCACTCCTGTCTGCGATCCGCCCTCGTCAGTGAGAAGTCCCGCCAATCACTCCGGTCCCTGGCCCGCCATCCAGCCATCCACGCCTGACGAACACGGATTCGCACGTACACCGCTCCAGCCCTCCACCGATCCCTTTACCCTTGACGATAAAATCTGCGTCGTCATTGCACTTGTCCGTCCGTTACGTCCGTTGGTGTTCACATGAAATCTTTTATGGCCGTGTTATAATCTGATTTCAATTTTACACAGACAACATCAGGCTTTTGTCTGGGAAATGTTATCTCTTCTTTTTGATGCACAGGTAACACAGGTGTTGGCTTTTGTGACGTTTTGTACGGTCTGTGCCGATCAGTCATTGTCTGTCATACCATCCACAGTCAGGGCTTCATGAATTCAAATTCACTAATAAACAGAACCTTGCCCAATATAATCATTAATCAAACAAGCTCTAATCTGAGTTAAAATAATCATTTTGCTGGGCTGGATTTACTAGCTAATGCTTTCTTTGCTTTGCTGTTATGAATAATCTTTTTCTGCACCCGGAGGAGTATCACACAGAGTACTTCAACCGCAAAGGCTGGCACTCCATCATCTTGCAGATTGCATTGTACAGACATGGACAATTTTTGAATGTTTTTGTTGGTGCTGCAGGGAGCCTTCATGGTACCATGGTACTCTGCTTGTCTGGGTTATGGGATCTTGTGGAGAAGGGTTAGTGAGTTCCTGAAAAGACAAAAATCATATGCAGGCAGCAAGTAAGATATTATCTGCTTGGCCATGCAGCCTATCCCCTTAAAAGCTGGCTGCCAAACCCTTTTACTTATAATGGTAGGTTGACCATCCAGCGGTTAGTATGCGATAATAAGACAAGTAGAGCCAGAATTATTGAGAACCATGCATTTGGTAGAATGAAGGCCAGGCGATGGCGATGTTTGTTAAAATACAAAGACTACTGTCTCACACAAATTAAGTCCATGGTCTTGTGTTTTACAAATATGTGTGAAAAGCATGGGGATGATTTCTTTGGAGAATGTTCTGACACTGCTATTGCCTTGCAACAGCCTGTTGAATCTGCAATTGTGGAAGCTGAGGGCCTACATGCCCAAACAGCTATTATGAATTTTTTTAATACAGCAGTGTAAACAATTTGTAAATCTTTGTGTTTAAATAAATAATATATAAATATAATATTATTATTATATTATCATATTATAAATAATAAATAAATAAACATGGTGCAGAGCAACTCTTCCTTTCCTCCATGAACATGGACCTTCTTTCCTCTCGGTTCCTGTCCTCCATCCCTTGGACGGTTTTAATGAAAATGTTGTTTCAGTTCCTCTTCCGCTTACCTATAAGCAGATGATGCACAATAAGAAACAGTAATTTATGTCTTGGCCACGAGATGTGAAATTAGGGCACTACGATTATCCCTTTAATGTTCCCACCAAGAAAGAAGCAGTAGAAAAAGTATTTTTTTGCATGTTTTACTTCCGCTACGGTTTTAAAATAACTATAAAAATTCTGCGATTTTGGTTCGAAATGATACTAAATTATTGAAATTAAAAGGAAAATGACTATGATAAAAACAATTGAATTTGGTTTTCCCCTTTTCATGATGGCAGGGGAGGCATAGCCCTTGCCTCCTCTGACAGCACGTCCCTGTTTTATTATTATTTTAGCTTAGCTTGCACTAATTTTACCATAAATCGACAAACATCCCATTTGGTAGAGCATGCTTTTAGACAGGAATTCGATCATACTTGTAGAACTATTTCAGAATATTATAATGATAAAACATTCAATATATCATAATGACAACAATGCATGAGCGTAAGTTGTATTTATTCATAGAAAATAGTATTTTTTAGATTACTTTTGTTTAGCTTGCACTTCCATAAAGTGACAAACAAACCATTTGGTAGAGCACGTTTTTATTTATTATTTATCTATTTGACCCAAATTTATTGTGTGTTTTTTTAGGTACCAAGTTACATGATCAAGTTCAGTAACATCTCTGAGATGATAATATGCAAAAAACATCACCTTACCTTTGAAACTTTGGCAAAGCAGAGCCCAGGTGCCAGGTAGTGTTGGCTTGTGAGTGAACGATAAGTTCGAAAAGAACGAATCTTTTCAGTGAATGAGAGTAAACGAATCTCTTCCTAAAGTGATTCCTTTTTTTTCCTTTCATATATAACTTCAACCAGTAGATGTCAGGAATGCCCATTGAAGCTGGTGCTTCCTCGCCGTAAAACAGAACAAAGAAGAAAATCAGCCAATCAGCAGCGCCAGCGAGGGTTAGATGGAGAAGGGACTTTACGAGTCAGTGACGTAACTTCCCGTTCACGAACGAGTCGTGAATTGCATTTCCCGTTCACCAACGAACGAATCTGTGAGTGAACGAATCACTCACTGAGTGAATCACTCACTAAGTGAATCACTCACTGAGCGATTGGTTTTCCAAACCGGAAAAATACTGCAGTGTAGAATATTCTGTTAGCAGCTGACAGTGAGTGAGTGATTCGCATTTCCAGTTCACCGTGAGAACGGATCAGTGAGGGAACGAATCCTGCTTTCCCATTCGCTAACGAGTCAATGAGTGAACTGCCTTCCTGTGCATCAACGGATCAGTCAGTGGACGTGTTGCGTCTCTTGGCGTGAACTATGTAAACCAGAATGTAGATTTACGATTTACTTACAGTAGGTTTTAAATAACATGTGCCTAAATATTGTTATCCAATATATCGACTGCAGTTTCACATTAGATTGCTGGTTTGAGATGTACTTTAATTATTATTATTATTATTATTATTATTTTAATAAACATTTAAATTATAACTTGACTGGTGTTTTATTCCTTGTTTTTATATTCGCCAATCAAAACATAAAAATCAGACATTTGATTAATTGCTTTATATGACAATATGTACATATATGTGTTTTACGTTGTTATATGAGTTGGTGTCCCCAAAATTAACAAATGTCGGCATAACGTTTTTTTTTTCAATCTTTTATTCAAACACAAACACATTCGATATATAATAATACCATCAACTACAAGCCAACAAAAACAAAATTAAAACATCAATGTCGGCATAAAGTGTGTCGGCTGGCAATGGCATAGCGGCAATGCTGTCTGTCACTCACTCGTGAATCTTCGCGAACGACCAATCAGCAGCACCAGCGAGCAATAGATGGAGGAGGGACTTTACGAGTCAGTGATTCTAAAGATTCAGTTCACCTAAAAGAACTGGAATGCACATCACTAGTGCCAGGCGTGGATTTTCGCTGTCTGACTCCTTCTATGACAGCTGACTTGTATAGCATGGTGTGGGAAGCCACAGTGCACTCTAGTGGACATTCTTTGCTTAACACACCTCAACCGAATGGTAGGAATTAGGGGTGTAACGATACATCGATACACATCGATTAATCGATATAATGCTCTACGATTTATTGGTATCGATGCTAAAGGTAAACATCGATTTATATCGCCGTGTTTGACCTCGGACATTAGACGCGACTTTATTTTGAAATCCAGTTCATTGTTGCTTGCTTCCTCTCTCCGGCGTTGTTGTGTTGTGAGCAGAGCACGCGCGTGAAAGGGGAGGGGACAACTAGTCCGCGGCTCCTGGGCTGGTGCTATGGCTAGTGTCCAAAAAGACGAGGAAATTTGCTCCCCTTTAGGCTTCAAGTCATTCGTTTGGAAGCACTTTGGATTCTAAAGAAAAGATGGCTCAACGGCCAAGACACGTGCAGTTTGTAAATCCTGCCATGCGGTGATCAAATATTCAGGGAGCACAAATCTCGCCGCACATTTAAAGAAAAAGCACGACATCAAAGTTCAGTGTTAAAGTAAGCAATTTGTATACTACAATACTCTTGTCATTTCCTAAATAAAGAGTTTGCAGTGCCTTGTTGATTTCGCGTATGAATTGTTATAAATCAGGATATTGTTATATATTTTTTACTAAAAAAAAAAAAAAATCGATCGTAGAGCACTATATCGCGATATATCGTGAATGAATCGCAGCAGGCTTTAAGATATCGGCAAATATCGTATCGTAGTTCTTTATATCGATATTATATCGTATCGTGAAAAAACCCGCGATTTACACCCCTAGTAGGAATGGGTCAGTCAGGTTGAGTCAAGTTTCAGCATTTTTTTTCAATGAGAATTAGTGACTTAAAATGTGCTCAACCAATTGGTTGCGAAAACTGTTAAAACGTAAAATCTGATTTAACTGGCCATTTACTAGGACGATGGTGAAGGGCAGGAAACTCTGGACGAAAAGAACTGCTTGAGGACAGAGAGTTTTCATTTGTTTCCTCACCTCAAACTATGTCAACATGTCCATCCAATGAGTACGAACAAATGATTTATAATGCTTCAAGTTATAGAACATGAAACTTACTAGGGTGGGCCAAGAGGACAGGAGCTCCTGGAAGGTTCTGACTTCTATCTATCCATCCATCTATTTGTACCACGGGCATGCTCAAGCCTATCCCAGCTGGCTTTGGGTAGTAGACAGGGGACACCCTGAACTGGTTGCCGGCCAATCGCAGGGCACACAGAAACGAACAACTATCCGCACTCGCACTTACACCTATGGGCAATTTGGAGTGCTCAATTGGCCTGCCAAATATGTGTTTGGGATGTGGCAGGAAATTGATCGACCTGGAGAAAACCCACGCAGGCACTGGGGGGACATGCAAACTCCACACAGGGAGGGCCGGAGGTGGAATAGAGCTCGCAACCTTTGAACTGTGAGGCAGACGTGCTAACCAATCCGTCACCATACCACCCGATGTATATCTAGTCCAGGGATCGGCAACCCGCAGCTCCAGAGCCTCATGCGGCTCTTTAGCACTTTCTTCACGGCCCCCTGGAGCTTTTGCAAAAATGCGTGAAAATGGAAAAACAGGTAGTCGTTTTTTGTTGTTTTTTTTAAATACGGTTTTTAGATGGTAATCATGACAAACATTCTTATGCTGTAAAAATGTATGTAGTTGTAGATTTATTAAAAATACAGAATTTCAGAATGGCGCCAAATAGTAAGATTGCTTCATAGCGTCCGACAGCACAAGCGAGTTGTAAACAAACAGTGTGAATGATGGGCCATGGATTCAAAAGGGAAAAAGAGAAAGATTGCTGATGAAAACAGAGGGTTTAAGAAAGAATGGACTGAACTTTTATTTCATTGCCAATGCTGAAAGATTGCCTTCATGTTTGATTTGCAATGAGAAGTTGTCAAATAACAAGAAGAGTAATTTGGAGTGACATTTTCAGCTTAAGCATGTTAAATTTGCTGCTGATCACCCAGTTGGAACTGAAAGGTGCAATTGCAGTGCTGGTGGAGAAATTTGAGGACCGAAAAAACTGTTTCAAGAAGTGGATTGCATCTCCAAACTCTACAACTGAAGTTTTGTTGCAGCCCAGGAGATAATAAAGCATGGAAACCCATTCACCGATGGCGAGTACATGAAAGATTCATTCATTAATATATTATATATATAGTATATTATTTCGTTTCGTTTCGTTTCATTTATTTATTTCAAACATGAAAAAAAGAATAAGCTTATTGTACACAATAAAAGACATGACAAAATACATGCATATACACATACAGACGTACCTACATTCATACATATAACATATAGCCGCAAAAGAACCATAAGTCACATTCACATGACTGAAAAGGAGTGGGAAGAAGTATAATTTATTTAATCCCACCCCCTATTTAATAATCCCTAAATACCCAGCCATAAATCATTTTGCCTCAGTTATCCCAACAAAGTACTAAATTACTAAATTATCTCCCACCTGCTGCTCGCTAGACACTAAACATGTACCAACACACTATTAATACGTACGTATATTTCACACACAGACACTTAACATACATACATACCTCAAATACAACACAAAATACCTGAATGGTAGAAATAAACAAAATAAAAACAAAAAATAAAAACAGCCTGAACAAGACAAACAAACAGACAAACAAAACCAACAAAGAAACGTAAATAAATAATTACTAAGCACCCCTTGGTACTCATACACCCTCATTCCTGTACCTTGTGAAAATAATTTCTTCTTTATATCTTTTTTTAAACTGATAGATGTTTGAACATTCCCTGAGCGTTTCCTCCAGAGTATTCCATAATTTAACTCCACATATTGAAATACAGAATGTTTTTTTTGTTGTACGTGCCTTCCTAATCCTGTAATTAAATGTCCCCCTTAATTTATAACCCCCTTCCCTCCCAATGAAAAGATTCTGAATATTAGTTGGCAACAGATTATTTTTTGCTTTGAAAAGTATTTGTGCTGTCCGGAATTCCACTATATCTTTGAGTTTGATGAGTTTTGACTCTAAGAATAATGGATTTGTATGATCCCTGTATCCTGCCCCATGAATGATCCGTATTGCTTTTTTTTGTAAAATAATAAGTGGATATATTGTGCTTATATAATTATTACCCCAGATTTCTACACAATACATAAAATATGGAAGGACTAATGTATTATAAAGGATGCGAAGTGTTGTATGATCCAGAACCTGTTTTGCTCTATTTAATACTGCGATGCACCTTGAGATTTTAGTTTGTACATGTTTAACTTGTGATTTCCAACTGATCTTATCATCTATTATCACCCCTAAAAATTTAATCTCATTCACTCTTTCAATATTAACCCCATCCAGCTTTATCTCTATTTTCAAATTAGTTCTGTGATTACCAAAAAGTATTACCGTTTTTTTCCGTGTATAGTGCGCAAAATTTAACTAATTTATTGTCCTAAAATCTGGGGTGCGCATCATACATGGGTACAAAAAAAATTGTAATTTTTTTTTTATTTTAATTTTTTTTTTTTTTTTTTAAGTCCCAATGATCGTCACACACGCAGAGGGAGGCAATGGGTCCCATTTTTATAGTCTTTGGTATGGTCTTAACTAGGCTGGATGTAATTTTTTTTGTTGGCGTTGATTTCTCCGACTGCCCATAAACGCACCACCGAGACGTTGAAGAGGAATAAAAACACCCTTGGAAACCAAAACTTGCCCCTTGTCGTGACTCGGAGCCGCAACAAATGTTTCGGATTTGTGTAGGGTACATTGTGACAGACAGCAAACGAGCAGGTGATGGAGCAAGCCTTGTCTGATACGAGAGCATTGCGCTCGTATGGAGCGTGTTTGAAGTGAACAGCAGAGACGAAAGGAACAAGGCAAAGTGTTGTGAAATAAAATATTACCTGTAATACGGATTTAGGTAGAGAACTGAACTCTCGCTCTTTATATAGCTGACGTGTCTTGCGCAGAACGGATGCGCATCTGTAATGGCGGCCTCCGTATGATATCCGGTTTGCGTGTGTGCACGTGTGTGCGAGAGCGAGAGAGAGCGAGAGAGAGAGCGCGAGAGAGAACGCTCAACCGTAGCGCGCCGCCGACCGCCCAACTGCACCACGCTGGTCGCATTATTGTGACAGAGCCGTCGCTGAAATTTAGAAGATATTTTTAAAGTCCTGATGTACTTTCTAAAATTTAAGTGGACCTCAGTGCGCACTGCGCAGGGAGCTTAATTTGGTGCGGTCGCGCAACCGCAGCGCGCCGGGCGCTCACTGTCGCATTGCTTAAAGAGCGCCTTTGTGTTTTAGGATGAACATCAGAGACCGAAGGAAAAAGGCAGTGTTGTGAAATAAAATATTCCGTGTAATAGGCATTTTGTTATTTGCTGATTGAAACTGCTAATTAAACTGTGAATTGAAACTAATAGGAAGAAAACAACTCTCGCTCTTTATATAGCTGACGTGTCTTGCGCAGCCGTTCTGTGCATTTTATTTCACAACACTTTGCCTTGTTCCTTTTGTCTCTGCTGTTCAAACACGCTCCATACGAACGCAATGCTCTGGTATCAGACAAGGTCGCTGCGCAACCGCAGCGCGCCGGGCGCTCACTGTCGCATTGCTTAAAGAGCGCCTTTGTGTTTTAGGATGAACAGCAGAGACCAAAGGAACAAGGCAGTGTTGTGAAATAAAATATTACCTGTAATACGCATCTTGTTATTTGCTGATTGAAACTGCTAATTAAACTGTGAATTGAAACTAATAGGAAGAAAACAACTCTCGCTCTTTATATAGCTGACGTGTCTTGCGCAGCCGTTCTGTGCATTTTATTTCACAACACTTTGCCTTGTTCCTTTTGTCTCTGCTGTTCAAACACGCTCCATACGAACGCAATGCTCTGGTATCAGACAAGGCTTGCTCGATCACCTGCTTGTTTGCTGTCTGTCACAATGTACCCTACACAAATCCGAAACATTTGTTGCGGCTACGCGTCACGACGAGGGGCAAGTTTTGGTTTCCAAGGGTGTTTTTATTCCTCTTCAACGTCTCTCCCATACAGAGCCGCCTCTTTCCCGTGCGCGCACGGAGCGCGGTAGTGCGTTTAAGGGCAGTCGGAGAAATCATCGCCAACAAAAAAAATTACATCCAGCCTAGTTAAGACCCTACCAAAGACTATAAAAATGGGACCCATTGCCTCCCTGCGTGTGTGACGATCATTGGGACTTAAAAAAAAAAAAAAAAGAAAAAAAAATTTTTTTTTTAAATTCATAAAAATACCCATTATACATGGGTACAGGCTTTTTTTCAGCATCAGCATGCCATTTTTAGGGTGCGTATTATACATGGGGGCGCACTATACACGGAAAAAAACGGTACTCTTGTTTTGCTTAGGTTTAAGGATAATTTATTGCTGTCCAACCATACCTTTAATTTGCTTCATTCATTATTTATTAGTGTTGTTAAGGTGTGTAAATCACTACCAGAACAAAAAATATTTGTATCATCTGCAAACAAAACCATCTTCAAATTATGTGATACCTTGCATATATCATTTATATATAATAAAAAAAGTTTAGGGCCCAACACTGACCCCTGAGGGACGCCACAACTAATGTCCAAACACGTTGAACAAGTGTCACCCAACTTCACAAACTGTCTCCTTTTTGTTAAATAGCTCTTGATCCAAGCTAATGGTCCCCCCTGATGCCATACCGATGTATTTTATTGAATAATATTTCATGATTTATTGTGTCAAATGCCTTTCTTAGATCAATGAATATCCCAACTGTATATTGTTTTAGGTCTATTGCTTTAGTAATTTCCTCCACTGTGTCAATTAGTGCCAGTGATGTTGCTCTGTTGGATCTAAATCCATATTGACTGTCAGTGAGTATTTTATGTTTATCTATAAATTTGTCCAGTCGGTTATTGAAAAGTTTTTCCAGTATTTTAGAAAATTGTGATAATAATGATACAGGTCTGTAGTTTGTGAAGTGGTGTTTGTTCCCGGTTTTATACAAAGGTATGATTTTTGCTATTTTCATTTTATCTGGAAATATACTGGTCTGAAATGATAGGTTACAGATGTATGTTAATGGTTTAGAGATCCCCTCAATCACTCGTTTTACGATACTCATGTCAATGTCATCACAGTCTTTGGATGTCTTGTTTGTGCATTGGGAAACTATCTTTATAATTTCTTTCTCATCCGCGGCTTTGAGGAACATTGAGCTCATTTTCCTATCTATTAAACTATTACATTGCTCCTCAGTTGTTACTGAATCTGGGATTTGTTTGGCCAGATCAGGTCCCGTATTTACAAAGAATGCATTGAAGTTTTCAGCCACTTCTTGCATATCATGCTCATCAGTATTCCTGATAATAAAATATTTAGGATAATTAATTTTTTTTAGAGCCATTTTTTATTACAGTATTCATTATATTCCATATTTCTTTGGTGTTGTTTTTATTATCATTTATTATCTTACGATAGTATTCTTTTCTAGCAGCTCTTTTAATATTAGTTAGTTTATTATTTTTATAGTTATTATAAAATCAGAGTGCCTATTTTCGGACTTCAAAATCAAAACCGAGATCATTCAGAAAGTTAAAGACATGCCTCTCTCCGCAAAAAGAGTGAAGGAAAGGGAAATTAAAATGGCAAACAATATCACCAATCAGCAAATCAAGGACATCAATTCAGCTCCAGCTTTCTCAATGGTCTGTGACAAGTCGTGTGACGTGACCGATATCGAACAGACAGCTTTGTTATGCAGGTATGTAAACTCTAATGGGCCGCAAGAAGAAATGATCAAATTGATACTACTAAAAGGCCAAACACAGAGGGAGGACATCTGTGAGGCTGTGCTGCAGTGTTTAAATGAAAAAGAGATACACACAGGCCACCTGATTTCAGTCGCTACAGACGGCGCACCGAGTATGAGAGGATCGCAAAAGGGTTTTGTGACTTTACTAAAGAAAGACATTTAATCATAAATGTTTGTGTTGTGTTTGTAGCCTACTTGGTTATTTTAATAGTAAACATACAGCTTATGTATTGACAGTCTATGTTGCCTAATAAAAGGCTTTTAGATTGTTGCGGCTCCAGACAGGTATGGCTTTTGTTTTTTTGGGCCAATATGGCTCTTTGAACATTTTAGTTTAGTTTTTAGTTTAGTTTATTGTTTAGCACATATTATTATATCAATAACTGTGCAAGGAGGGAGACGAAGCCTAGGGCTTGTAAAGAGCTCCACTCCTTCTAACCCCCAATTCCAACCCTTAATGCTGAGTGCCAAGCAGGGAGGCAATGGGTCCCATTTTTACAGTCTTTGGTATGACCCGGCCGCGGTTTGAACCCACAACCTTCCAGTCTCAGGGCGGACACTCTAACCACTAGGCCACTGAGCTGGCAATTTTGGGTTGCCAACCCCTGATCTAGTCCTTCTGTAAATCAAAATACATGCAAAAAAGGGTTAGCGTTCACTGTTAAGACATTCCAGGTAAGTAGACGAAAACCCTGGTGTCTAGTAGGTACCTAGGAAGACCGTGGTGGAACCTTACGGACCTAAATCCTTCTTTAGGGTGTGAACAAGGGTCATACACAAACTACCTGGGTAGATGGGAAAGTTTCTGAATTAGTTCCTGCAGTGTGAAAGCCCCTATTGTTTATTTCTATCTCATACTCTGATATGTTCCGCAAATAAGAGTGATCTGACGCCATTTTGCATACTGCCATTAATGACTCATTCAAATTATATCTTAAAAAAGACACAATGACACAAACATGTATTCCTTTTTCACCATTCTAAATGTTGCTTTTTAGTTTTTTCCCCTGCTTGAATTATAATGCTGGAGCAGGTTCTGTATAAATCCAGCCATCCTCCCGCCATCGTCCATCCATATACAAAAGACAGATTATATCAGAGTTTGCATATAAATCAATTCTATTTTGTTTGTCTGACTATGCAATTTACATAAGTTACTGTGGCAGAGTATCAATAGATCTTAGAATCGCATGAAGATGGCAATATGTCACAGACGAGGCAAGGCAACCATGAGCAACATAAACTCTTTATTTAGGGTGAAGGGAAACGGGGCAGGTGCACGAGGCAGGCTGACAACCTAACCAGTGGCCCACATGCACAGCCAGAAATTAAACAAATTATTAGCATAAACCAGGTGTATCAATGAACTGATGTTGTGTTTTTTCTTTAAATGTGCGGCGAGATTTGTGGTCCCTGAATATTTGATCACCGCATGGCAGGATTTACAAACTGCACGTGTCTTGTCCGTTGAGCCATCTTTTCTTTGGAATCCAAAGTGCTTCCAAATGAATGACTTGAAGCCTAAAGGGGAGCAAATTGCCTCGTCTTTTTGGACACTAGCCATAGCTCCAGCCCAGGAGCCGCGTACTAGTTGTTGACTCCCCTTTCACGTGCCTGCTCTGCTCACAACACAACAACGCCACGCGCACTGCTCCCGGAAAGAGGAAGCAAGCAACAATGAACTGGATTTCAAAATAAAGTCGTGTCTAATGTCCGAGGTCAAACACGGCGATATAAATCGATGTTTACGTTTAGCATCGATGCCAATAAATCGTAGAGCATTATATCGATTAATCGATGTGTATCGATGAATCGTTACACCCCTATCACACACGTATCTGGGTGTGGCGAAATTTGTCCTCTGCATTTGACCCATCCGCGTGTGATTTTGATCCATCCCCTGGGGGAGAGGGGAGCAGTGAGCAGCAGCAGCGCCGCACTCGGGAATCATTTGGTGATCTAACCCCCCAATTCCAACCCTTAATGCTGAGTGCCAAGCAGGGAGGCAATGGGTCCCATTTTTACAGTCTTTGGTATGGTCTTAACAAGGCTGGATGTCTTTTTTTTTGTTGGCGTTGATTTCTCCGACTGCCCGTAAAGGCACCACCGCGATCAGTTAGGTTAAAATGAAAAGTGCGGACATGTGAAAAAGGCGTGCGGACATGTGAAAAAGGCGGCTCTGTATGGGCGAGAAGTTGAAGAGGAATAAAAACACCCTTGGAAACCAAAACTTGCCCCTCGTCGTGACTCGGAGCCGCGACAAATGTTTCGGATTTGTGTAGGGTACATTGTGACAGCAAACAAGCAGGTGATCGAGCAAGCGTCTGATACGAGAGTATTGCGTTCTTATGGAGCGTGTTTGAAGTGAACAGCGGAGACGAAAGGAACAAGGCAAAGTGTTGTGAAATAAAATATTACCTGTAATACGCATTTTGTTATTTGCTGATTGTATTAAACTATCACATTCATTGTCAGTCAAGAAGAGAAGAGGACTATTCGCATCGGATCCATAGTGCGCATGCGCAGTGATACTGCCTCCGTGTGACGTCCAGTCCGCGATGGAGATTAAAAAACAAACAATATTTGACAATAACACAGGTTTCTGTTCCTGTCTTTGGTAATGTCACCCTGTCTTTTTGTTTCACGTCTTTGTCGGTCAGTCCTGTTGTTGGTTTTGTTAGAGAGTTATGTTAGTTTACCAAGTCTGTGTTTTGAGTTCCTCCAATGAACCCTGGTCCAAGCTGCACTTGGTCGCCCTGCTCCTTTCCACACTCCATCCGTGACAAGATTTTCTTCAAAAATCGTTGTACCATGATTTTCTTAAAAAAATAATAATAATAAAAAATAATAATAATAATAATAATAATAATAAAAAAATTGTACCTATGCGCACCCCAAATTTTAGCAATTTCAGACACTTTTTTCTTAGCTTCTCTCTCTCTCTCTCTCTCTCTCTCTCTCTCTCTCTCTCTCTCTCTCTCTCTCTCTCTCTCATTTGTTGTGGAGAAATGTGAGTTAATACATAAAAGTAAATACATACAAGTTTGTATCTGCAAGGATAAAATGTAGCATGTATATGACCAAATGCCCCATGCGGGCCAGCATACACATGCATGCGCGCGCGCACCACACACTCAAGCATACACGCGTTTTAAAATACCCACGCATTGGCGCAGCGGAAGTTTTTAAGTTAGCTTATCTGCATCTTTATCTGGGCTAGGGATGTGCTGCAGAAAGACAAATGTCAAAGGGGATGGACCAGTAGGGTTATGAAACACATGCCAGACGTTCAATTTACAGTTGCTCCAACAGTTTACAAGGCAGCTAACAACTAAAGGTTTCGTTTTGTGCACGTTTCAAACGGATGCATGCTGCGAAGTTTGGGATTTTTGACGAGCGAAAATGTGGACAACGTCTCGGGTTTACTTTATTGGGCCAATTATTAGGACAGTGTTGACTCTCAGTCCGCCTCGGAAGGATTCCACGTCCATTCATCAGCTGCGAAGGCGCACAAATAGTCTTTAAAACTATAAACACCGTCCAGGTCGGAGCCAGGGGAACCCATTTAGCCCGTGGCTGCGCTAAACGCTACAGATAAAACAAACGATAATACTGTCTGTCTCCTGGCACAGTCTCCACTCGCATTAGGCAACCCCCCCCCCACCCACCCCACCCATCCACACACCAACACACACACACACACACAGTGATAACAACACACTAGTTTTACACGTCAGTGCACAGTTTACACAGTTGACTTCTCGAATCAATTAACTTTTTATTGATTCTAATGGATTCATTTATCAAAAAGATGTGCAATGTAATGGATACGTAAACAGGGTGTGATCTGATTGTAATAAAAGAAAGTTAGCACAATAAGCAGAATATTTTTGCAACAAGGTATTAAGATTCAGAATAATGCAACAATAGACTATTGGCTATTTGCAAAACACGAAAACACGCAGACGACAAAACTAGAAGGACTGCACTTGCACAATTAAATATAATAATAATAATAATAATAATAATAATAATAATAATAATAATAATAATAATAATAATAATAATAATAATAATAATAATAATAATAATAATAATGTGGGTAGCCTACGTTTCTGTCTTACTTTTTTTAACTGCAAATTAAATAAACAAATGACTAGACGCTGTGGATTTTCGGACTATATTGTTGTGGACATGAACATGAATAAATACATGAATAAATAAATGAAACCAAGAATACTTTAAGTTTTAATATTCCCAACTGGTCTTCAAATAGATCTTCAAGGACAACGAGGATATAATTGGAGGCTGATTGGATGGTTAAAGTTGTGGGTGTCACATATGGTGCTTCTGTGGGATAACTGGGCTGGCAGCTTGCGGATGAGTGTGTTTGGGTGGTTGTGTTCGCGCGGGTTTGTTGCTGTTTGTTATCACGTGCAGATAAGGCCGACAGTGGCACCAGCATCTTTCGAAGACAGACGGTGGAGTGTGGAGCTCCTGGTTTCAAGTTCCATGTTCAAACCCTTCGTCTGTTCAATTTCTTGACCTCTTGGCTGGCCCATTTCCTCTCCCTCGATGAGCGACAAGATGACAGCCAAAGTGTGCAAATGCACTAAACCTCGTTTGTGTCATTAACGCGAGAACAAAACAATACCATTGTCGTCGCAAATATTTTATATTCTAAATCAGATTATCGTAAAAAAAAATCCGTCGAGCACATCTTACTTCCAGGGCCATTTAGCTCGTGAACCCTACACATTATCCTTACACGAGCTAAAATAGATAACGGTAAACTAATGCTAATTAATATGCTGTACTTAAATACAATGAAACCGGTAGGCCTATTTGAGAATAAAGTATAAATTGCATGGAAATTTGCAAAATTAGGTAACTTGAATGTAACAAAATTAAAACTGCAAAACACGCTTAATTAAAACGAATACCATCTTTTCCATTCAATATTTCCTTCCACTGTTCTCAAACTATTCCTGCATGGCACTTAATATTAACAATTAACACAGTCATTAAAATACTCTCCCAAATTTTACTGCAGCCATATTAAAATATTTTTTAAAACATATATGAACAGCTATAATTATGTGCTACAACCATTATACACGTACAGCTCTAGTTTTGTAACGGTGCACGTGAAGATTTTATACAGGACTTGAAATTCAGGGAAATTGATTGATATATTTCATTCATTACAGGTATGTCATGTTGGAAATTCTGGCCGTTTTCTTTCTTTCTTTCTTTCTTTCTTTCTTTCTTTCTT